>NW_026736507.1:0-68000 GCF_949786415.1 Peromyscus eremicus
TTGGAGCACAATAGTGACTCGTCTTACCAGAAAACAACTCTTGCTCATAGGACAAAAAACTACATGTGACTCAACTCCATTTAGGACTGGGAAACAAACGCTAGCTCGCCTTACAAGAAACACACTCTGTTTTTGAGAAAAGGGCACTCTTCTACTCTACTGTGTTTCCTATAGGGCCAGAAGAGTGAGCTTGCTCAGAACAAATGAACTGTGCTTACTAGACACACGGGCCATATCTAGTTCAACTCTGCTTAGGAGACTGACAAGAACAGTAGCTCCTCTTCAGTCCTATACACTGTACTTGCTGGGAACAGACGCGAGTGCTATTTGCACTGTGTATGGCAATGAGAGCGCAATAGTGGCTTTCCTTACCAGAAAACAACTCTTGCTCGTAGGACCACACACTGCATGTGATTCAACGCCATTTAGGACTGGGAAACAAATGCTAGCTCGCCTTACAAAAAACACACTCTGCTTTTGAGAAAAGAGCACTCTTCTACTCTACTGTGTTTCTTATAGGACCAGAACATTGAGCTTGCTCAGAACATAAGAACTGTGCTTTCTACACACACGGTCCTTATCTAGTTCAACTCTGCTTAGGAAACTGACAAGAACAGTAGCTCCTCTTCAGTCCGATACACTGTACTTGCTGGGAACAGACGCGAGTGCTATTTGCACTGTGTATGGCAATCGGAGATCAATAGTGACTTTCCTTACCAGAAAACAACTCTTGCTTGTAGGACCAGAAACTGCATGTGATTCAACTCCATTTAGGACTGGGAAACAAACGCTAGCTAGCCTTACAAGAAACACACTCTTCTTTTGAGCAAAGAGCACTCTTCTACTCTACTGTGTTTCCTATGGGGTCCAAACAGTGAGCTTGCTCAGAAAAAGAACTGTGCCTCCTACACACACGGACCATATCTAGTTCAACTCTGCTTAGGAAACTGACAAGAACAGTAGCTCCTCTTCAGTCCGATACACTGTACTTGCTGGAAACAGACGCGAGTGCTATTTGCACTGTGTATGGCAATGACAGCGCAATAGTGACTATCCTTACTAGAAATTACTCTTGCTCGTAGGAACACAAACTGCATGTGATTCAACGCCATTTAGGACTGGGAAACAAATGCTAGCTCGCCTTACAAGAAACACACTCTGCTTCTGAGAAAAGAGCACTCTTCTACTCTACTGTGTTTCCTATGGGGTCCAAACAGTGAGCTTGCTCAGAACAAAGAACTGTGCTTCCTACACACATAGACCATATCTAGTTCAACTCTGCTTAGGAAACTGACAAGAACAGTAGCTCCTCTTCAGTCCGATACACTGTACTGCTGGGAAAAGACGCGAGTGCTATTTGCACTGTGTATGGCAATGGGAGCGCAATAGTGACTTTCCTTACCAGAAAACAACTCTTGCTCGTAGGACCAGAAATTGCATGTGATTCAACTCCATTTATGACTGGGAAACAAACGCTAGCTCACCTTACAAGAAACACACTCTGCTTTAGAGAAAAGAGCACTCTTTTACTCTACTGTGTTTCCTATAGGGCCAGAAAAGTGAGCTTGCTCAGAACAAAACAACTGTGCTTCCTACACACACGGCCATATCTCGTTCAACTCTTCTTAGGAAACTGACAAGAACAGTAGCTCCTCTTCAGTCCGATACACTGTACTTGCTGAGAACAGATGCGAGTGCTACTTGCACTGTGAATGGCAATTGGAGCACTAAAGTGACTCGTCTTACCAGAAAACAACTCTTGCTCGTAGGACAAAAAACTGCATGTGACTCAACTCCATTTAGGACTGGGAAACAAACTGTAGTTCGCCTTATAAGAAACACACTCTGCTTTTGAGAAAAGAGCACTATTCTACTCTAATGTGTTTCCTATTGGGCCAGAACATTGAGCTTGCTCAGAAAAAAAGAACTGTGCTTCCTACACACCCGGCCATATCTAGTTCAATTCTGCTTAGGAACCTGACAAGAACAGTAGATCCTGTTCAGTCCAATACACTGTACTTGCTGCGAAAAGACGCCAGTACTGTTTGTCCTGTGTATGGAAATGGCAGCACAATAGTGACTATTCTTACCATAAAACAACTCCTGCTCATAGGACAGAAACTGCATGTGATTCCACTCCATTTAGGACTGGGAAACAAACGCTAGCTCGCCTTACCAGAAACACACTCTGCTTTAGAGAAAAGAGCACTCTTCTACTCTACTGTGTTTCCTATGGCTTCCAAAAAGTGAGCTTGCTCAGAACAAAAGTACTGTGCTTCCTACACACAAGGACCATATGTAGTTCAACTCTGCTTAGGAAACTGACAAGAACAGTAGCTCCTATTCAGTCCAATACACTGTACTTGCTGGGAAAAGACGCGAGTGCTATTTGCACTGTGTATGGCAATGGGAGCGCAATAGTGACTTTCCTTACCAGAAAACAACTCTTGTTCGTAGGACCAGAAACTGCATGTGATTCAACTCCATTTAGGACTAAAAAACAAACGCTAGCTCGCCTTACAAGAACCACACTCTGCTTTTGAGAAAAGAGCACTCTTCTACTCTACTGTGTTTCCCATAATGCCAGAACAGTGAGCTTGCTCAGAACATAAGAACTGTGTTTCTACACACACGGTCCTTATCCAGTTCAACTCAGCTTAGAAAACTGACAAGAACAGTAGCTCCTCTTCAGCCCGTTACACTGTACTTGCTGGGAACAGACACGAGTGCTATTTGCACTGTGTATGGCAATGGGAGCGCAATAGTGACTTTCCTTACCAGAAAACAACTCTTGCTCATAGGACCAGAAACTGCATGTGATTCAACGCCATTTAGGACTGGGAAACAAATGATAGCTTGCCTTACAAAAAACACACTGTGCTTTTGAGAAAAGAGCACTCTTCTACTCTACTGTGTTTCCTATGGGGTTCGAACAGTGAGCTTGCTCAGAACAAAAGAACTGTGCTTCCTAAACACACGGCCATATCTAGTTCAATTCTGCTTAGGAACCTGACAAGAACAGTAGATCCTCTTCAGTCCAATACACTGTACTTGCTGCGAACAGACGCCAGTGCTATTGTTCCTGTGTGTGGCAATGGCAGCACAATAGTGACTATTTTTACCATAAAACAACTCTTGCTCGTAGGACAGAAACTGCATGTGATTCCACTCCATTTAGGACTGGGAAACAAACGCTAGCTCGCCTTACAAGAAACACACTCTGCTTTAGAGAAAAGAGCACTCTTCTACTCTACTGTGTTTCCTATGGGGTCCAAAGCGTGAGCTTGCTCAGAACAAAAGAACTGTGCTTCCTACACACAAGGACCATATGTAGTTCAACTCTGCTTACGAAACTGATAAAAACAGTAGCTCCTATTCAGTCCAATACACTGTACTTGCTGGGAAAAGACGCGAGTGCTATTTGCCCTGTGTATGGCAATGGGAGCGCAATTGTGACTTTCCTTACCAGAAAACAACTCTTGTTCGTAGGACCAGAAACTGCATGAGATTCAACTCCATTTAGGACTGGGAAACAAACGCTAGCTCGCCTTACAAGAAACACACTCTGCTTTTGAGAAAAGAGCACTCTTCTACTCTACTGTGTTTCCTATGGCGTCCAAACAGTGAGCTTGCTCAGAACAAAAGAACTGTGCTTCCTACACACACGGGCCATATCTAGTTCAACTCTGCTTAGGAAACTGACAAGAACAGTAGTTCCTCTACAGTCCGATACACTGTACTTGCTGAGAACAGATGCGAGTGCTATTTGCACTGTGTATGGCATTTGGAGCGCAATAGTGACTCCTCTTACCAGAAAACAGCTCTTGCTCGTAGGACCAAAAACTGTCTGTGACTCAACTCCATTTAGGACTGGGAAACAAACGTGAGCTCGCCTTACAAGAAACACACTCTGCTTTTGAGAAAAGAGCACTCTTCTACTCTACTGTGTTTCCTATGGGGTCCGAACAGTGAGCTTTCTCAGAACAAAAGAACTGTGCTTCCTACACACACAGCCATATCTAGTTCAATTCTGCTTAGGAACCTGACAAGAACAGTAGCTCCTCTTCAGTCCAATACACTGTACTGCTGGGAACAGAAGCCAGTGCTCTTTGTCCTGTGTATGGCAATGGCAGCGCAATAGTGACTATTCTTATCATAAAACAACTCTTGCTCGTAGGACCAGAAACTGCATGTGATTCAACTCCATTTAGGACTGGGAAACAAACGCTAGCTCACCTTACAAGAAACACAATCTGCTTTAGAGAAAAGAGCACTCTTCTACTCTACTGTGTTTCCTATAGGGCCAGAACCGTGAGCTTTTTCAGAACAAAAGAACTGTGCTTCCTACACACGGGCCATATCTAGTTCAACTCTGCTTAGGAAACTGACAAGAACAGTAGCTCCTCTTCAGTCCGATACACTGTACTTGCTGGGAACAGACGCGAGTGCTATTTGCACTGTGTATGGCAATGGGAGCGCAATAGTGACTCTTCTTACCAGAAAACAACTCTTGCTCGTAGGACCAGAAACTGCATGTGATTCAACTCCATTTAGGACTGGGAAAAAAATGATAGCTTGCCTTACAAAAAACACACTCTGCTTTTGAGAAAAGAGCACTCTTCTACTGTACTGTGTTTCCTATGGGGTCCGAACAGTGAGCTTGCTCAGAACAAAAGAACTGTGCTTCCTACACACATGGACCATATCTAGTTCAACTCTGCTTAGGAAACTGACAAGAGCAGTAGCTCTTCTTCAGTCCAATACACTGTACTTGCTGGGAACAGACGCGAGTGCTATTTGCACTGTGTATGGCAATAGGAGCGCAATAGTGACTTTCCTTACCAGAAAACAACTCTTGCTCGTAGGACCAGAAACTGCATGTGATTCAACTCCGTTTAGGACTGGGAAACAAATGCTAGCTCGCCTTACATGAAACACTCTCTGCTTTTGAGAAAAGAGCACTCTTCTACTCTACTGTGTTTCCTATGGGGTCCAAACAGTGAGCTTGCTCAGAACAAAGAACTGTGCTTCCTACACACATGGACCATATCTAGTTCAACTCTGCTTAGGAAACTGACAAGAACAGTAGCTCCTCTTCAGTCCGATACACTGTACTTGCTGGGAACAGACGCGAGTGCTATTTGCACTGTGTATGGCAAAGGGAGCGCAACAGTGACTTTCCTTACCAGAAAACAACTCTTGCTCGTAGGACCAGAAACTGCAAGTGATTCAACTCCATTTAGGACTGGGAAACAAACGTGAGCTCGCCGTACAAGAAACACACTCTGCTTTAGAGAAAAGAGCACTCTTCTACTGTACTGTGTTTCCTACAGGGCCAGAACAGTGAGCTTGCTCAGAACAAAAGAACTGTGCTTCCTACACACACGGGCCATATCTTGTTCAACTCTGCTTAGGAAACTGACAAGAACAGTAGCTCCTCTTCAGTCCGATACACTGTACTTGCTGAGAACAGATGCGAGTGCTATTTGCACTGTGTATGGCATTTGGAGCGCAATAGTGACTCTTCTTACCAGAAAACAGCTCTTGCTCGTAGGACCAAAAACTGTCTGTGACTCAACTCCATTTAGGACTGGGAAACAAACGTGAGCTCGCCTTACAAGAAACACACTCTGCTTTTGAGAAAAGAGCACTCTTCTACTCTACTGTGTTTCCTATGGGGTCCGAACAGTGAGCTTTCTCAGAACAAAAGAACTGTGCTTCCTACACACACAGCCATATCTAGTTCAATTCTGCTTAGGAACCTGACAAGAACAGTAGCTCCTCTTCAGTCCAATACACTGTACTGCTGGGAACAGAAGCCAGTGCTCTTTGTCCTGTGTATGGCAATGGCAGTGCAATAGTGACTATTCTTATCATAAAACAACTCTTGCTCGTAGGACCAGAAACTGCATGTGATTCAACTCCATTTAGGACTGGGAAACAAACGCTAGCTCACCTTACAAGAAACACAATCAGCTTTAGAGAAAAGAGCACTCTTCTACTCTACTGTGTTTCCTATAGGGCCAGAACCGTGAGCTTTTTCAGAACAAAAGAACTGTGCTTCCTACACACGGGCCATATCTAGTTCAACTCTGCTTAGGAAACTGACAAGAACAGTAGCTCCTCTTCAGTCCGATACACTGTACTGCTGGGAAAAGACGCGAGTGCTATTTGCACTGTGTATGGCAATGGGAGCGCAATAGTGACTTTCCTTACCAGAAAACAACTCTTGCTCGTAGGACCAGAAATTGCATGTGATTCAACTCCATTTATGACTGGGAAACAAACGCTAGCTCACCTTACAAGAAACACACTCTGCTTTAGAGAAAAGAGCACTCTTTTACTCTACTGTGTTTCCTATAGGGCCAGAAAAGTGAGCTTGCTCAGAACAAAACAACTGTGCTTCCTACACACACGGCCATATCTCGTTCAACTCTTCTTAGGAAACTGACAAGAACAGTAGCTCCTCTTCAGTCCGATACACTGTACTTGCTGAGAACAGATGCGAGTGCTACTTGCACTGTGAATGGCAATTGGAGCACTAAAGTGACTCGTCTTACCAGAAAACAACTCTTGCTCGTAGGACAAAAAACTGCATGTGACTCAACTCCATTTAGGACTGGGAAACAAACTGTAGTTCGCCTTATAAGAAACACACTCTGCTTTTGAGAAAAGAGCACTATTCTACTCTAATGTGTTTCCTATTGGGCCAGAACATTGAGCTTGCTCAGAAAAAAAGAACTGTGCTTCCTACACACCCGGCCATATCTAGTTCAATTCTGCTTAGGAACCTGACAAGAACAGTAGATCCTGTTCAGTCCAATACACTGTACTTGCTGCGAAAAGACGCCAGTACTGTTTGTCCTGTGTATGGAAATGGCAGCACAATAGTGACTATTCTTACCATAAAACAACTCCTGCTCATAGGACAGAAACTGCATGTGATTCCACTCCATTTAGGACTGGGAAACAAACGCTAGCTCGCCTTACCAGAAACACACTCTGCTTTAGAGAAAAGAGCACTCTTCTACTCTACTGTGTTTCCTATGGCTTCCAAAAAGTGAGCTTGCTCAGAACAAAAGTACTGTGCTTCCTACACACAAGGACCATATGTAGTTCAACTCTGCTTAGGAAACTGACAAGAACAGTAGCTCCTATTCAGTCCAATACACTGTACTTGCTGGGAAAAGACGCGAGTGCTATTTGCACTGTGTATGGCAATGGGAGCGCAATAGTGACTTTCCTTACCAGAAAACAACTCTTGTTCGTAGGACCAGAAACTGCATGTGATTCAACTCCATTTAGGACTAAAAAACAAACGCTAGCTCGCCTTACAAGAACCACACTCTGCTTTTGAGAAAAGAGCACTCTTCTACTCTACTGTGTTTCCCATAATGCCAGAACAGTGAGCTTGCTCAGAACATAAGAACTGTGTTTCTACACACACGGTCCTTATCCAGTTCAACTCAGCTTAGAAAACTGACAAGAACAGTAGCTCCTCTTCAGCCCGTTACACTGTACTTGCTGGGAACAGACACGAGTGCTATTTGCACTGTGTATGGCAATGGGAGCGCAATAGTGACTTTCCTTACCAGAAAACAACTCTTGCTCATAGGACCAGAAACTGCATGTGATTCAACGCCATTTAGGACTGGGAAACAAATGATAGCTTGCCTTACAAAAAACACACTGTGCTTTTGAGAAAAGAGCACTCTTCTACTCTACTGTGTTTCCTATGGGGTTCGAACAGTGAGCTTGCTCAGAACAAAAGAACTGTGCTTCCTAAACACACGGCCATATCTAGTTCAATTCTGCTTAGGAACCTGACAAGAACAGTAGATCCTCTTCAGTCCAATACACTGTACTTGCTGCGAACAGACGCCAGTGCTATTGTTCCTGTGTGTGGCAATGGCAGCACAATAGTGACTATTTTTACCATAAAACAACTCTTGCTCGTAGGACAGAAACTGCATGTGATTCCACTCCATTTAGGACTGGGAAACAAACGCTAGCTCGCCTTACAAGAAACACACTCTGCTTTAGAGAAAAGAGCACTCTTCTACTCTACTGTGTTTCCTATGGGGTCCAAAGCGTGAGCTTGCTCAGAACAAAAGAACTGTGCTTCCTACACACAAGGACCATATGTAGTTCAACTCTGCTTACGAAACTGATAAAAACAGTAGCTCCTATTCAGTCCAATACACTGTACTTGCTGGGAAAAGACGCGAGTGCTATTTGCCCTGTGTATGGCAATGGGAGCGCAATTGTGACTTTCCTTACCAGAAAACAACTCTTGTTCGTAGGACCAGAAACTGCATGAGATTCAACTCCATTTAGGACTGGGAAACAAACGCTAGCTCGCCTTACAAGAAACACACTCTGCTTTTGAGAAAAGAGCACTCTTCTACTCTACTGTGTTTCCTATGGCGTCCAAACAGTGAGCTTGCTCAGAACAAAAGAACTGTGCTTCCTACACACACGGGCCATATCTAGTTCAACTCTGCTTAGGAAACTGACAAGAACAGTAGTTCCTCTACAGTCCGATACACTGTACTTGCTGAGAACAGATGCGAGTGCTATTTGCACTGTGTATGGCATTTGGAGCGCAATAGTGACTCCTCTTACCAGAAAACAGCTCTTGCTCGTAGGACCAAAAACTGTCTGTGACTCAACTCCATTTAGGACTGGGAAACAAACGTGAGCTCGCCTTACAAGAAACACACTCTGCTTTTGAGAAAAGAGCACTCTTCTACTCTACTGTGTTTCCTATGGGGTCCGAACAGTGAGCTTTCTCAGAACAAAAGAACTGTGCTTCCTACACACACAGCCATATCTAGTTCAATTCTGCTTAGGAACCTGACAAGAACAGTAGCTCCTCTTCAGTCCAATACACTGTACTGCTGGGAACAGAAGCCAGTGCTCTTTGTCCTGTGTATGGCAATGGCAGCGCAATAGTGACTATTCTTATCATAAAACAACTCTTGCTCGTAGGACCAGAAACTGCATGTGATTCAACTCCATTTAGGACTGGGAAACAAACGCTAGCTCACCTTACAAGAAACACAATCTGCTTTAGAGAAAAGAGCACTCTTCTACTCTACTGTGTTTCCTATAGGGCCAGAACCGTGAGCTTTTTCAGAACAAAAGAACTGTGCTTCCTACACACGGGCCATATCTAGTTCAACTCTGCTTAGGAAACTGACAAGAACAGTAGCTCCTCTTCAGTCCGATACACTGTACTTGCTGGGAACAGACGCGAGTGCTATTTGCACTGTGTATGGCAATGGGAGCGCAATAGTGACTCTTCTTACCAGAAAACAACTCTTGCTCGTAGGACCAGAAACTGCATGTGATTCAACTCCATTTAGGACTGGGAAAAAAATGATAGCTTGCCTTACAAAAAACACACTCTGCTTTTGAGAAAAGAGCACTCTTCTACTGTACTGTGTTTCCTATGGGGTCCGAACAGTGAGCTTGCTCAGAACAAAAGAACTGTGCTTCCTACACACATGGACCATATCTAGTTCAACTCTGCTTAGGAAACTGACAAGAGCAGTAGCTCTTCTTCAGTCCAATACACTGTACTTGCTGGGAACAGACGCGAGTGCTATTTGCACTGTGTATGGCAATAGGAGCGCAATAGTGACTTTCCTTACCAGAAAACAACTCTTGCTCGTAGGACCAGAAACTGCATGTGATTCAACTCCGTTTAGGACTGGGAAACAAATGCTAGCTCGCCTTACATGAAACACTCTCTGCTTTTGAGAAAAGAGCACTCTTCTACTCTACTGTGTTTCCTATGGGGTCCAAACAGTGAGCTTGCTCAGAACAAAGAACTGTGCTTCCTACACACATGGACCATATCTAGTTCAACTCTGCTTAGGAAACTGACAAGAACAGTAGCTCCTCTTCAGTCCGATACACTGTACTTGCTGGGAACAGACGCGAGTGCTATTTGCACTGTGTATGGCAAAGGGAGCGCAACAGTGACTTTCCTTACCAGAAAACAACTCTTGCTCGTAGGACCAGAAACTGCAAGTGATTCAACTCCATTTAGGACTGGGAAACAAACGTGAGCTCGCCGTACAAGAAACACACTCTGCTTTAGAGAAAAGAGCACTCTTCTACTGTACTGTGTTTCCTACAGGGCCAGAACAGTGAGCTTGCTCAGAACAAAAGAACTGTGCTTCCTACACACACGGGCCATATCTTGTTCAACTCTGCTTAGGAAACTGACAAGAACAGTAGCTCCTCTTCAGTCCGATACACTGTACTTGCTGAGAACAGATGCGAGTGCTATTTGCACTGTGTATGGCATTTGGAGCGCAATAGTGACTCTTCTTACCAGAAAACAGCTCTTGCTCGTAGGACCAAAAACTGTCTGTGACTCAACTCCATTTAGGACTGGGAAACAAACGTGAGCTCGCCTTACAAGAAACACACTCTGCTTTTGAGAAAAGAGCACTCTTCTACTCTACTGTGTTTCCTATGGGGTCCGAACAGTGAGCTTTCTCAGAACAAAAGAACTGTGCTTCCTACACACACAGCCATATCTAGTTCAATTCTGCTTAGGAACCTGACAAGAACAGTAGCTCCTCTTCAGTCCAATACACTGTACTGCTGGGAACAGAAGCCAGTGCTCTTTGTCCTGTGTATGGCAATGGCAGTGCAATAGTGACTATTCTTATCATAAAACAACTCTTGCTCGTAGGACCAGAAACTGCATGTGATTCAACTCCATTTAGGACTGGGAAACAAACGCTAGCTCACCTTACAAGAAACACAATCAGCTTTAGAGAAAAGAGCACTCTTCTACTCTACTGTGTTTCCTATAGGGCCAGAACCGTGAGCTTTTTCAGAACAAAAGAACTGTGCTTCCTACACACGGGCCATATCTAGTTCAACTCTGCTTAGGAAACTGACAAGAACAGTAGCTCCTCTTCAGTCCGATACACTGTACTTGCTGGGAACAGACGCGAGTGCTATTTGCACTGTGTATGGCAATGGGAGCGCAATAGTGACTCTTCTTACCAGAAAACAACTCTTGCTCGTAGGACCAGAAACTGCATGTGATTCAACTCCGTTTAGGACTGGGAAACAAATGCTAGCTCGCCTTACATGAAACACTCTCTGCTTTTGAGAAAAGAGCACTCTTCTACTCTACTGTGTTTCCTATGGGGTCCAAACAGTGAGCTTGCTCAGAACAAAGAACTGTGCTTCCTACACACATGGACCATATCTAGTTCAACTCTGCTTAGGAAACTGACAAGAACAGTAGCTCCTCTTCAGTCTGATACACTGTACTTCCTGGGAACAGACGCGAGTGTTATTTGCACTGTGTATGTCAAAGGGAGCGCAATAGTGACTTTCCTTACCAGAAAACAACTCTTGCTCGTAGGACCAGAAACTGCATGTGATTCAACTCCATTTAGGACTGGGAAAAAAATGATAGCTTGCCTTACAAAAAACACACTCTGCTTTTGAGAAAAGAGCACTCTTCTACTGTACTGTGTTTCCTATGGGGTCCGAACAGTGAGCTTGCTCAGAACAAAAGAACTGTGCTTCCTACACACATGGACCATATCTAGTTCAACTCTGCTTAGGAAACTGACAAGAGCAGTAGCTCCTCTTCAGTCCAATACACTGTACTTGCTGGGAACAGACGCGAGTGCTATTTGCACTGTGTATGGCAATGGAAGCGCAATAGTGACTTTCCTTACCAGAAAACAACTCTTGCTCGTAGGACCAGAAACTGCATGTGATTCAACTCCGTTTAGGACTGGGAAACAAATGCTAGCTCGCCTTACATGAAACACTCTCTGCTTTTGAGAAAAGAGCACTCTTCTACTCTACTGTGTTTCCTATGGGGTCCAAACAGTGAGCTTGCTCAGAACAAAGAACTGTGCTTCCTACACACATGGACCATATCTAGTTCAACTCTGCTTAGGAAACTGACAACAACAGTAGCTCCTCTTCAGTCCGATACACTGTACTTGCTGGGAACAGACGCGAGTGCTATTTGCACTGTGTATGGCAAAGGGAGCGCAACAGTGACTTTCCTTACCAGAAAACAACTCTTGCTCGTAGGACCAGAAACTGCAAGTGATTCAACTCCATTTAGGACTGGGAAACAAACGTGAGCTCGCCGTACAAGAAACACACTCTGCTTTAGAGAAAAGAGCACTCTTCTACTGTACTGTGTTTCCTACAGGGCCAGAACAGTGAGCTTGCTCAGAACAAAAGAACTGTGCTTCCTACACACACGGGCCATATCTAGTTCAACTCTGCTTAGGAAACTGACAAGAACAGTAGCTCCTCTTCAGTCCGATACACTGTACTTGCTGAGAACAGATGCGAGTGCTATTTGCACTGTGTATGGCATTTGGAGCGCAATAGTGACTCTTCTTACCAGAAAACAGCTCTTCCTCGTAGGACCAAAAACTGTCTGTGACTCAACTCCATTTAGGACTGGGAAACAAACGTGAGCTTGCCTTACAAGAAACACACTCTGCTTTAGAGAAAAGAGCACTCTTCTACTCTACTGTGTTTCCTACAGGGCCAGAACAGTGAGCTTGGTCAGAACAAAAGAACTGTGCTTCCTACACACAAGGACCATATGTAGTTCAACTCTGCTTGGGAAACTGACAAGAACAGTAGCTACTATTCAGTCCAATACACTCTACTTGCTGGGAAAAGACGCGAGTGCTATTTGCCCTGTGTATGGCAATGGGAGCGCAATAGTGACTTTCCTTACCAGAAAACAACTCTTGCTCGTAGGACCAGAAACTGCATGTGATTCAACTCCGTTTAGGACTGGGAAACAAATGCTAGCTCGCCTTACATGAAACACTCTCTGCTTTGAGAAAAGAGCACTCTTCTTCTCTACTGTGTTTCCTATGGGGTCCAAACAGTGAGCTTGCTCAGAACAAAAGAACTGTGCTTCCTACACACAAGGACCATATGTAGTTCAACTCTGCTTAGGAAACTGACAAGAACAGTAGCTCCTATTCAGTCCAATACACTCTACTTGCTGGGAAAAGACGCGAGTGCTATTTGCCCTGTGTATGGCAATCGAGCGCAATAGTGACTTTCCTTACCAGAAAACAACTCTTGCTCGTAGGACCAGAAACTGCATGTGATTCAACTCCATTTAGGACTGGGAAACAAACGCTAGCTCGCCTTACAAGAAACACACTCTGCTTTAGAGAAAAGAGCACTCTTCTACTCTACTGTGTTTCCTATTGTGTCCAAACAGTGAGCTTGCTCAGAACAAAAGAACTGTGCTTCCTACACACAAGGACCATATGTAGTTCAACTCTGCTTAGGAAACTGACAAGAACAGTAGCTCCTATTCAGTCCAATACACTGTACTTGCTGGGAAAAGACGCGAGTGCTATTTGCCCTGTGTATGGCAATCGAGCGCAATAGTGACTTTCCTTACCAGAAAACAACTCTTGTTCGTAGGACCAGAAACTGCATGTGATTCAACGCCATTTAGGACTGGGAAACAAATGATAGCTTGCCTTACAAAAAACACACTGTGCTTTTGAGAAAAGAGCACTCTTCTACTCTACTGTGTTTCCTATGGGGTTCGAACAGTGAGCTTGCTCAGAACAAAAGAACTGTGCTTCCTACACACACGGCCATATCCAGTTCAATTCTGCTTAGGAACCTGACAAGAACAGTAGATCCTCTTCAGTCCAATACACTGTACTTGCTGCGAACAGACGCCAGTGCTATTGTTCCTGTGTGTGGCAATGGCAGCACAATAGTGACTATTTTTACCATAAAACAACTCTTGCTCGTAGGACAGAAACTGCATGTGATTCCACTCCATTTAGGACTGGGAAACAAACGCTAGATCGCCTTACAAGAAACACACTCTGCTTTAGAGAAAAGAGCACTCTTCTACTCTACTGTGTTTCCTATGGGGTCCAAAGCGTGAGCTTGCTCAGAACAAAAGAACTGTGCTTCCTACACACAAGGACCATATGTAGTTCAACTCTGCTTACGAAACTGATAAAAACAGTAGCTCCTATTCAGTCCAATACACTGTACTTGCTGGGAAAAGACGCGAGTGCTATTTGCCCTGTGTATGGCAATGGGAGCGCAATTGTGACTTTCCTTACCAGAAAACAACTCTTGTTCGTAGGACCAGAAACTGCATGTGATTCAACTCCATTTAGGACTGGGAAACAAACGCTAGCTCGCCTTACAAGAAACACACTCTGCTTTTGAGAAAAGAGCACTCTTCTACTCTACTGTGTTTCCTATGGCGTCCAAACAGTGAGCTTGCTCAGAACAAAAGAACTGTGCTTCCTACACACAAGGACCATATGTAGTTCAACTCTGCTTAGGAAACTGACAAGAACAGTAGCTCCTACTCAGTCCAATACACTGTACTTGCTGGGAACAGACGCGAGTGCTATTTGCACTGTGTATGGCATTTGGAGCGCAATAGTGACTCTTCTTACCAGAAAACAACTCTTGCTCGTAGGACCAAAAACTGTCTGTGACTCAACTCCATTTAGGACTGGGAAACAAACGTGAGCCCGCCTTACAAGAAACACACTCTGCTTTAGAGAAAAGAGCACTCTTCTACTCTACTGTGTTTCCTACAGGGCCAGAACAGTGAGCTTGCTCAGAACAAAAGAACTGTGCTTCCTAGACACACGGGCCATATCTAGTTCAACTCTGCTTAGGAAACTGACAAGAACAGTAGCTCCTCTTCAGTCCGATACACTGTACTTGCTGAGAACAGACGCGAGTGCTATTTGCACTGTGAATGGCAATTAGAGCACATTAGTGACTCCTCTTACCAGAAAACAACTCTTGCTCGTAGGACAAAAAACTGCATGGGACTCAACTCCATTTAGGACTGGGAAACAAACTCTAGCTCGCCTTACAAGAAACACACTCTGCTTTTGAGAAAAGAGCAGTATTCTAATCTAAAGTGTTTCCTATAGGGCCAGAACATTGAGCTTGCTCAGAAAAAAAGAACTGTGCTTCCTACACACACGAGCAATATCTAGTTCAACTCTGCTTAGGAACCTGACAAGAACAGTAGCTCCTCTTCAGTCCAATACACTGTACTGCTGGGAACAGAAGCCAGTGCTCTTTGTCCTGTGAATGGCAATGGCAGCGCAATAGTGACTCTTCTTACCAGAAAACAACTCTTGCTCGTAAGACCAGAAACTGCATGTGATTCAACTCCGTTTAGGACTGGGAAACAAATGCTAGCTCGCCTTACATGAAACACTCTCTGCTTTTGAGAAAAGAGCACTCTTCTACTCTACTGTGTTTCCTATGGGGTCCAAACAGTGAGCTTGCTCAGAACAAAGAACTGTGCTTCCTACACACATGGACCATATCTAGTTCAACTCTGCTTAGGAAACTGACAAGAACAGTAGCTCCTCTTCAGTCTGATACACTGTAATTCCTGGGAACAGACGCGAGTGTTATTTGCACTGTGTATGTCAAAGGGAGCACAATAGTGACTTTCCTTACCAGAAAACAACTCTTGCTCGTAGGACCAGAAATTGCATGTGATTCAACTCCATTTAGGACTGCGAAACAAATGATAGCTTGCCTTACAAAAAACACACTCTGCTTTTGAGAAAAGAGCACTCTTCTACTGTACTGTGTTTCCTATGGGGTTCGAACAGTGAGCTTGCTCAGAACAAAAGAACTGTGCTTCCTACACACATGGACCATATCTAGTTCAACTCTGCTTAGGAAACTGACAAGAGCAGTAGCTCCTCTTCAGTCCAATACACTGTACTTGCTGGGAACAGACGCGAGTGCTATTTGCGCTGTGTATGGCAATGGGAGCGCAATAGTGACTTTCCTTACCAGAAAACAACTCTTGCTCGTAGGACCAGAAACTGCATGTGATTCAACTCCGTTTAGGACTGGGAAACAAATGCTAGCTCGCCTTACATGAAACACTCTCTGCTTTTGAGAAAAGAGCACTCTTCTACTCTACTGTGTTTCCTATGGGGTCCAAACAGTGAGCTTGCTCAGAACAAAGAACTGTGCTTCCTACACACATGGACCATATCTAGTTCAACTCTGATTAGGAAACTGACAAGAACAGTAGCTCCTCTTCAGTCCGATACACTGTACTTGCTGGGAACAGACGCGAGTGCTATTTGCACTGTGTATGGCAAAGGGAGCGCAACAGTGACTTTCCTTACCAGAAAACAACTCTTGCTCGTAGGACCAGAAACTGCAAGTGATTCAACTCCATTTAGGACTGGGAAACAAACGTGAGCTCGCCGTACAAGAAACACACTCTGCTTTAGAGAAAAGAGCACACTTCTACTGTACTGTGTTTCCTACAGGGCCAGAACAGTGAGCTTGCTCAGAACAAAAGAACTGTGCTTCCTACACACACGGGCCATATCTAGTTCAACTCTGCTTAGGAAACTGACAAGAACAGTAGCTCCTCTTCAGTCCGATACACTGTACTTGCTGAGAACAGATGCGAGTGCTATTTGCACTGTGTATGGCATTTGGAGCGCAATAGTGACTCTTCTTACCAGAAAACAGCTCTTCCTCGTAGGACCAAAAACTGTCTGTGACTCAACTCCATTTAGGACTGGGAAACAAACGTGAGCTTGCCTTACAAGAAACACACTCTGCTTTAGAGAAAAGAGCACTCTTCTACTCTACTGTGTTTCCTACAGGGCCAGAACAGTGAGCTTGGTCAGAACAAAAGAACTGTGCTTCCTACACACAAGGACCATATGTAGTTCAACTCTGCTTGGGAAACTGACAAGAACAGTAGCTCCTCTTCAGTCCGATACACTGTACTTGCTGGGAAAAGACGCGAGTGCTATTTGCCCTGTGTATGGCAATGGGAGCGCAATAGTGACTTTCCTTACCAGAAAACAACTCTTGCTCGTAGGACCAGAAACTGCATGTGATTCAACTCCGTTTAGGACTGGGAAACAAATGCTAGCTCGCCTTACATGAAACACTCTCTGCTTTGAGAAAAGAGCACTCTTCTTCTCTACTGTGTTTCCTATGGGGTCCAAACAGTGAGCTTGCTCAGAACAAAAGAACTGTGCTTCCTACACACAAGGACCATATGTAGTTCAACTCTGCTTAGGAAACTGACAAGAACAGTAGCTCCTATTCAGTCCAATACACTCTACTTGCTGGGAAAAGACGCGAGTGCTATTTGCCCTGTGTATGGCAATGGGAGCGCAATAGTGACTTTCCTTACCAGAAAACAACTCTTGCTCGTAGGACCAGAAACTGCATGTGATTCAACTCCATTTAGGACTGGGAAACAAACGCTAGCTCGCCTTACAAGAAACACACTCTGCTTTAGAGAAAAGAGCACTCTTCTACTCTACTGTGTTTCCTATTGTGTCCAAACAGTGAGCTTGCTCAGAACAAAAGAACTGTGCTTCCTACACACAAGGACCATATGTAGTTCAACTCTGCTTAGGAAACTGACAAGAACAGTAGCTCCTATTCAGTCCAATACACTGTACTTGCTGGGAAAAGACGCGAGTGCTATTTGCCCTGTGTATGGCAATCGAGCGCAATAGTGACTTTCCTTACCAGAAAACAACTCTTGTTCGTAGGACCAGAAACTGCATGTGATTCAACGCCATTTAGGACTGGGAAACAAATGATAGCTTGCCTTACAAAAAACACACTGTGCTTTTGAGAAAAGAGCACTCTTCTACTCTACTGTGTTTCCTATGGGGTTCGAACAGTGAGCTTGCTCAGAACAAAAGAACTGTGCTTCCTACACACACGGCCATATCCAGTTCAATTCTGCTTAGGAACCTGACAAGAACAGTAGATCCTCTTCAGTCCAATACACTGTACTTGCTGCGAACAGACGCCAGTGCTATTGTTCCTGTGTGTGGCAATGGCAGCACAATAGTGACTATTTTTACCATAAAACAACTCTTGCTCGTAGGACAGAAACTGCATGTGATTCCACTCCATTTAGGACTGGGAAACAAACGCTAGATCGCCTTACAAGAAACACACTCTGCTTTAGAGAAAAGAGCACTCTTCTACTCTACTGTGTTTCCTATGGGGTCCAAAGCGTGAGCTTGCTCAGAACAAAAGAACTGTGCTTCCTACACACAAGGACCATATGTAGTTCAACTCTGCTTACGAAACTGATAAAAACAGTAGCTCCTATTCAGTCCAATACACTGTACTTGCTGGGAAAAGACGCGAGTGCTATTTGCCCTGTGTATGGCAATGGGAGCGCAATTGTGACTTTCCTTACCAGAAAACAACTCTTGTTCGTAGGACCAGAAACTGCATGTGATTCAACTCCATTTAGGACTGGGAAACAAACGCTAGCTCGCCTTACAAGAAACACACTCTGCTTTTGAGAAAAGAGCACTCTTCTACTCTACTGTGTTTCCTATGGCGTCCAAACAGTGAGCTTGCTCAGAACAAAAGAACTGTGCTTCCTACACACAAGGACCATATGTAGTTCAACTCTGCTTAGGAAACTGACAAGAACAGTAGCTCCTATTCAGTCCAATACACTGTACTTGCTGGGAACAGACGCGAGTGCTATTTGCACTGTGTATGGCATTTGGAGCGCAATAGTGACTCTTCTTACCAGAAAACAACTCTTGCTCGTAGGACCAAAAACTGTCTGTGACTCAACTCCATTTAGGACTGGGAAACAAACGTGAGCTCGCCGTACAAGAAACACACTCTGCTTTAGAGAAAAGAGCACTCTTCTACTCTACTGTGTTTCCTACAGGGCCAGAACAGTGAGCTTGCTCAGAACAAAAGAACTGTGCTTCCTACACACACGGGCCATATCTAGTTCAATTCTGCTTAGGAAACTGACAAGAACAGTAGCTCCTCTTCAGTCCGATACACTGTACTTGCTGAGAACAGATGCGAGTGCTATTTGCACTGTGTATGGCATTTGGAGCGCAATAGTGACTCTTCTTACCAGAAAACAGATCTTGCTCATAGGACCAAAACATGTCTGTGACTCAACTCCATTTAGGACTGGGAAACAAACGTGAGCTCGCCTTACAAGAAACACACTCTGCTTTAGAGAAAAGAGCACTCTTCTACTCTACTGTGTTTCCTACAGGGCCAGAACAGTGAGCTTGCTCAGAACAAAAGAACTGTGCTTCCTACACACACGGGCCATATCTAGTTCAACTCTGCTTAGGAAACTGACAAGAACAGTAGCTCCTCTTCAGTCCGATACACTGTACTTGCTGAGAACAGACGCGAGTGCTATTTGCACTGTGAATGGCAATTAGAGCACATTAGTGACTTGTCTTACCAGAAAACAACTCTTGCTCGTAGGACAAAAAACTGCATGGGACTCAACTCCATTTAGGACTGGGAAACAAACTCTAGCTCGCCTTACAAGAAACACACTCTGCTTTTGAGAAAAGAGCAGTATTCTAATCTAAAGTGTTTCCTATAGGGCCAGAACATTGAGCTTGCTCAGAAAAAAAGAACTGTGCTTCCTACACACACGGGCAATATCTAGTTTAACTCTGATTAGGGAACTGAGAAGAACAGTAGCTCCTCTTCAGTCCAATACACTGTACTTGCTGGGAACAGATGCCAGTGCTATTTGCACTGTGTATGGCAATGGGAGCACAATAGTAACTTTCCTTACCAGAAAACAACTCTTGCTTGTAGGACCAGAAACTGCATGTGATTCAACTCCAATTAGGACTGGGAAACAAATGCTAGTTCGCCTTACAAGAAACACTCTCTGCTTTTTAGAAAAGAGCACTCTTCCACTCTACTGTGTTTCCTATGGGGTCCAAACAGTGAGCTTGCTCAGAACAAAGAACTGTGCTTCCTACACACACGGGCCATATCTTGTTCAACTCTGCTTAGGAAACTGACAAGAACAGTAGCTCCTCTTCAGTCCGATACACTGTACTTGCTGAGAACAGATGCGAGTGCTATTTGCACTGTGTATGGCATTTGGAGCGCAATAGTGACTCTTCTTACCAGAAAACAGCTCTTGCTCGTAGGACCAAAAACTGTCTGTGACTCAACTCCATTTAGGACTGGGAAACAAACGTGAGCTCGCCTTACAAGAAACACACTCTGCTTTTGAGAAAAGAGCACTCTTCTACTCTACTGTGTTTCCTATGGGGTCCGAACAGTGAGCTTTCTCAGAACAAAAGAACTGTGCTTCCTACACACACAGCCATATCTAGTTCAATTCTGCTTAGGAACCTGACAAGAACAGTAGCTCCTCTTCAGTCCAATACACTGTACTGCTGGGAACAGAAGCCAGTGCTCTTTGTCCTGTGTATGGCAATGGCAGTGCAATAGTGACTATTCTTATCATAAAACAACTCTTGCTCGTAGGACCAGAAACTGCATGTGATTCAACTCCATTTAGGACTGGGAAACAAACGCTAGCTCACCTTACAAGAAACACAATCAGCTTTAGAGAAAAGAGCACTCTTCTACTCTACTGTGTTTCCTATAGGGCCAGAACCGTGAGCTTTTTCAGAACAAAAGATCTGTGCTTCCTACACACGGGCCATATCTAGTTCAACTCTGCTTAGGAAACTGACAAGAACAGTAGCTCCTCTTCAGTCCGATACACTGTACTTGCTGGGAACAGACGCGAGTGCTATTTGCACTGTGTATGGCAATGGGAGCGCAATAGTGACTCTTCTTACCAGAAAACAACTCTTGCTCGTAGGACCAGAAACTGCATGTGATTCAACTCCGTTTAGGACTGGGAAACAAATGCTAGCTCGCCTTACATGAAACACTCTCTGCTTTTGAGAAAAGAGCACTCTTCTACTCTACTGTGTTTCCTATGGGGTCCAAACAGTGAGCTTGCTCAGAACAAAGAACTGTGCTTCCTACACACATGGACCATATCTAGTTCAACTCTGCTTAGGAAACTGACAAGAACAGTAGCTCCTCTTCAGTCTGATACACTGTACTTCCTGGGAACAGACGCGAGTGTTATTTGCACTGTGTATGTCAAAGGGAGCGCAATAGTGACTTTCCTTACCAGAAAACAACTCTTGCTCGTAGGACCAGAAACTGCATGTGATTCAACTCCATTTAGGACTGGGAAAAAAATGATAGCTTGCCTTACAAAAAACACACTCTGCTTTTGAGAAAAGAGCACTCTTCTACTGTACTGTGTTTCCTATGGGGTCCGAACAGTGAGCTTGCTCAGAACAAAAGAACTGTGCTTCCTACACACATGGACCATATCTAGTTCAACTCTGCTTAGGAAACTGACAAGAGCAGTAGCTCCTCTTCAGTCCAATACACTGTACTTGCTGGGAACAGACGCGAGTGCTATTTGCACTGTGTATGGCAATGGAAGCGCAATAGTGACTTTCCTTACCAGAAAACAACTCTTGCTCGTAGGACCAGAAACTGCATGTGATTCAACTCCGTTTAGGACTGGGAAACAAATGCTAGCTCGCCTTACATGAAACACTCTCTGCTTTTGAGAAAAGAGCACTCTTCTACTCTACTGTGTTTCCTATGGGGTCCAAACAGTGAGCTTGCTCAGAACAAAGAACTGTGCTTCCTACACACATGGACCATATCTAGTTCAACTCTGCTTAGGAAACTGACAACAACAGTAGCTCCTCTTCAGTCCGATACACTGTACTTGCTGGGAACAGACGCGAGTGCTATTTGCACTGTGTATGGCAAAGGGAGCGCAACAGTGACTTTCCTTACCAGAAAACAACTCTTGCTCGTAGGACCAGAAACTGCAAGTGATTCAACTCCATTTAGGACTGGGAAACAAACGTGAGCTCGCCGTACAAGAAACACACTCTGCTTTAGAGAAAAGAGCACTCTTCTACTGTACTGTGTTTCCTACAGGGCCAGAACAGTGAGCTTGCTCAGAACAAAAGAACTGTGCTTCCTACACACACGGGCCATATCTAGTTCAACTCTGCTTAGGAAACTGACAAGAACAGTAGCTCCTCTTCAGTCCGATACACTGTACTTGCTGAGAACAGATGCGAGTGCTATTTGCACTGTGTATGGCATTTGGAGCGCAATAGTGACTCTTCTTACCAGAAAACAGCTCTTCCTCGTAGGACCAAAAACTGTCTGTGACTCAACTCCATTTAGGACTGCGAAACAAACGTGAGCTTGCCTTACAAGAAACACACTCTGCTTTAGAGAAAAGAGCACTCTTCTACTCTACTGTGTTTCCTACAGGGCCAGAACAGTGAGCTTGGTCAGAACAAAAGAACTGTGCTTCCTACACACAAGGACCATATGTAGTTCAACTCTGCTTGGGAAACTGACAAGAACAGTAGCTACTATTCAGTCCAATACACTCTACTTGCTGGGAAAAGACGCGAGTGCTATTTGCCCTGTGTATGGCAATGGGACCGCAATAGTGACTTTCCTTACCAGAAAACAACTCTTGCTCGTAGGACCAGAAACTGCATGTGATTCAACTCCGTTTAGGACTGGGAAACAAATGCTAGCTCGCCTTACATGAAACACTCTCTGCTTTTGAGAAAAGAGCACTCTTCTACTCTACTGTGTTTCCTATGGGGTCCAAACAGTGAGCTTGCTCAGAACAAAAGAACTGTGCTTCCTACACACATGGACCATATCTAGTTCAACTCTGCTTAGGAAACTGACAAGAGCAGTAGCTCTTCTTCAGTCCAATACACTGTACTTGCTGGGAACAGACGCGAGTGCTATTTGTACTGTGTATGGCATTTGGAGCGCAATAGTGACTCTTCTTACCAGAAAACAACTCTTGCTCGTAGGACCAAAAACTGTCTGTGACTCAACTCCATTTAGGACTGGGAAACAAACACGAGCTCGCCTTACAAGAAACACACTCTGCTTTAGAGAAAAGAGCACTCTTCTACTCTACTGTGTTTCCTTTTGGGTCCGAACAGTGAGCTTGCTCAGAACCAAAGAAATGTGCTTCCTACACACATGGACCATATCTACTTCAACTCTGCTTAGGAAACTGACAAGAGCAGTAGCTCCTCTTCAGTCCAATACACTGTACTTGCTGGGAACAGACACGAGTGCTATTTGCACTGTGTATGGCAATGGGAGCGCAATAGTGACTTTCCTTACCAGAAAACAACTCTTGCTCATAGGACCAGAAACTGCATGTGATTCAACTCCGTTTGGGACTGGGAAACAAATGCTAGCTCGCCTTACATGAAACACTCTCTGCTTTTGAGAAGAGAGCACTCTTCTACTCTACTGTGTTTCCTATGGGGTCCAAACAGTGAGCTTGCTCAGAACAAAGAACTGTGCTTCCTACACACATGGACCATATCTAGTTCAACTCTGCTTAGGAAACTGACAAGAACAGTAGCTCCTCTTAAGTCCGATACACTGTACTTGCTGGGAACAGACGCGAGTGCTATTTGCACTGTGTATGGCAAAGGGAGCACAATAGTGACTTTCCTTACCAGAAAACAACTCTTGCTCGTAGGACCAGAAACTGCATGTGATTCAACGCCATTTAGGACTGGGAAACAAATGATAGCTTGCCTTACAAAAAACACACTGTGCTTTAGAGAAAAGAGCACTCTTCTACTCTACTGTGTTTCCTATGGGGTTCGAACAGTGAGCTTGCTCAGAACAAAAGAACTGTGCTTCCTAAACACATGGCCATATCTAGTTCAATTCTGCTTAGGAACCTGACAAGAACAGTAGATCCTCTTCAGTCCAATACACTGTACTTGCTGCGAACAGACGCCAGTGCTATTGTTCCTGTGTGTGGCAATGGCAGCACAATAGTGACTATTTTTACCATAAAACAACTCTTGCTCGTAGGACAGAAACTGCATGTGATTCCACTCCATTTAGGACTGGGAAACAAACGCTAGCTCGCCTTACAAGAAACACACTCTGCTTTAGAGAAAAGAGCACTCTTCTACTCTACTGTGTTTCCTATGGGGTCCAAAGCGTGAGCTTGCTCAGAACAAAAGAACTGTGCTTCCTACACACAAGGACCATATGTAGTTCAACTCTGCTTACGAAACTGATAAAAACAGTAGCTCCTATTCAGTCCAATACACTGTACTTGCTGGGAAAAGACGCGAGTGCTATTTGCCCTGTGTATGGCAATGGGAGCGCAATTGTGACTTTCCACACCAGAAAACAACTCTTGTTCGTAGGACCAGAAACTGCATGTGATTCAACTCCATTTAGGACTGGGAAACAAACGCTAGCTCGCCTTACAACAAACACACTCTGCTTTTGAGAAAAGAGCACTCTTCTACTCTCCTGTGTTTCCTATGGCGTCCAAACAGTGAGCTTGCTCAGAACAAAAGAACTGTGCTTCCTACACACAAGGACCATATGTAGTTCAACTCTGCTTAGGAAACTGACAAGAACAGTAGCTCCTATTCAGTCCAATACACTGTACTTGCTGGGAACAGACGCGAGTGCTATTTGCACTGTGTATGGCATTTGGAGCGCAATAGTGACTCTTCTTACCAGAAAACAACTCTTGCTCGTAGGACCAAAAACTGTCTGTGACTCAACTCCATTTAGGACTGGGAAACAAACGTGAGCTCGCCATACAAGAAACACACTCTGCTTTAGAGAAAAGAGCACTCTTCTACTCTACTGTGTTTCCTACAGGGCCAGAACAGTGAGCTTGCTCAGAACAAAAGAACTGTGCTTCCTACACACACGGGCCATATCTAGTTCAACTCTGCTTAGGAAACTGACAAGAACAGTAGCTCCTCTAAAGTCCGATACACTGTACTTGCTGAGAACAGATGCGAGTGCTATTTGCACTGTGTATGGCATTTGGAGCGCAATAGTGACTCTTCTTACCAGAAAACAGCTCTTGCTCGTAGGACCAAAAACTGTCTGTGACTCAACTCCATTTAGGACTGGGAAACAAACGTGAGCTCGCCTTACAAGAAACACACTCTGCTTTTGAGAAAAGAGCACTCTTCTACTCTACTGTGTTTCCTATGGGGTCCGAACAGTGAGCTTTCTCAGAACAAAAGAACTGTGCTTCCTACACACACAGCCATATCTAGTTCAATTCTGCTTAGGAACCTGACAAGAACAGTAGCTCCTCTTCAGTCCAATACACTGTACTGCTGGGAACAGAAGCGAGTGCTCTTTGTCCTGTGAATGGCAATGGCAGCGCAATAGTGACTCTTCTTACCAGAAAACAACTCTTGCTCGTAGGACCAGAAACTGCATGTGATTCAACTCCGTTTAGGACTGGGAAACAAATGCTAGCTCGCCTTACATGAAACACTCTCTGCTTTTGAGAAAAGAGCACTCTTCTACTCTACTGTGTTTCCTATGGGGTCCAAACAGTGAGCTTGCTCAGAACAAAGAACTGTGCTTCCTACACACATGGACCATATCTAGTTCAACTCTGCTTAGGAAACTGACAAGAACAGTAGCTCCTCTTCAGTCTGATACACTGTAATTCCTGAGAACAGACGCGAATGTTATTTGCACTGTGTATGTCAAAGGGAGCGCAATAGTGACTTTCCTTACCAGAAAACAACTCTTGCTCATAGGACCACAAACTGCATGTGATTCAACTCCATTTAGGACTGGGAAAAAAATGATAGCTTGCCTTACAAAAAACACACTCTGCTTTTGAGAAAAGAGCACTCTTCTACTGTACTGTGTTTCCTATGGGGTCCGAACAGTGAGCTTGCTCAGAACAAAAGAACTGTGCTTCCTACACACATGGACCATATCTAGTTCAACTCTGCTTAGGAAACTGACAAGAGCAGTAGCTCCTCTTCAGTCCAATACACTGTACTTGCTGGGAACAGACGCGAGTGCTATTTGCGCTGTGTATGGTAATGGGAGCGCAATAGTGACTTTCCTTACCAGAAAACAACTCTTGCTCGTAGGACCAGAAACTGCATGTGATTCAACTCCGTTTAGGACTGGGAAACAAATGCTAGCTCGCCTTACATGAAACACTCTCTGCTTTTGAGAAAAGAGCACTCTTCTACTCTACTGTGTTTCCTATGGGGTCCAAACAGTGAGCTTGCTCAGAACAAAGAACTGTGCTTCCTACACACATGGACCATATCTAGTTCAACTCTGCTTAGGAAACTGACAAGAACAGTAGCTCCTCTTCAGTCCGATACACTGTACTTGCTGGGAACAGACGCGAGTGCTATTTGCACTGTGTATGGCAAAGGGAGCGCAACAGTGACTTTCCTTACCAGAAAACAACTCTTGCTCGTAGGACCAGAAACTGCAAGTGATTCCACTCCATTTAGGACTGGGAAACAAACGTGAGCTCGCCGTACAAGAAACACACTCTGCTTTAGAGAAAAGAGCACACTTCTACTGTACTGTGTTTCCTACAGGGCCAGAACAGTGAGCTTGCTCAGAACAAAAGAACTGTGCTTCCTACACACACGGGCCATATCTAGTTCAACTCTGCTTAGGAAACTGACAAGAACAGTAGCTCCTCTTCAGTCCGATACACTGTACTTGCTGAGAACAGATGCGAGTGCTATTTGCACTGTGTATGGCATTTGGAGCGCAATAGTGACTCTTCTTACCAGAAAACAGCTCTTCCTCGTAGGACCAAAAACTGTCTGTGACTCAACTCCATTTAGGACTGGGAAACAAACGTGAGCTTGCCTTACAAGAAACACACTCTGCTTTAGAGAAAAGAGCACTCTTCTACTCTACTGTGTTTCCTACAGGGCCAGAACAGTGAGCTTGGTCAGAACAAAAGAACTGTGCTTCCTACACACAAGGACCATATGTAGTTCAACTCTGCTTGGGAAACTGACAAGAACAGTAGCTACTATTCAGTCCAATACACTCTACTTGCAGGGAAAAGACGCGAGTGCTATTTGCCCTGTGTATGGCAATGGGAGCGCAATAGTGACTTTCCTTACCAGAAAACAACTCTTGCTCGTAGGACCAGAAACTGCATGTGATTCAACTCCGTTTAGGACTGGGAAACATATGCTAGCTCGCCTTACATGAAACACTCTCTGCTTTTGAGAAAAGAGCACTCTTCTACTCTACTGTGTTTCCTATGGGGTCCAAACAGTGAGCTTGCTCAGAACAAAAGAACTGTGCTTCCTACACACAAGGACCATATGTAGTTCAACTCTGCTTAGGAAACTGACAAGAACAGTAGCTCCTATTCAGTCCAATACACTCTACTTGCTGGGAAAAGACGCGAGTGCTATTTGCCCTGTGTATGGCAATGGGAGCGCAATAGTGACTTTCCTTACCAGAAAACAACTCTTGCTCGTAGGACCAGAAACTGCATGTGATTCAACTCCATTTAGGACTGGGAAACAAACGCTAGCTCGCCTTACAACAAACACACTCTGCTTTTGAGAAAAGAGCACTCTTCTACTCTACTGTGTTTCCTATTGTGTCCAAACAGTGAGCTTGCTCAGAACAAAAGAACTGTGCTTCCTACACACAAGGACCATATGTAGTTCAACTCTGCTTAGGAAACTGACAAGAACAGTAGCTCCTATTCAGTCCAATACACTGTACTTGCTGGGAAAAGACGCGAGTGCTATTTGCCCTGTGTATGGCAATCGAGCGCAATAGTGACTTTCCTTACCAGAAAACAACTCTTGTTCGTAGGACCAGAAACTGCATGTGATTCAAATCCATTTAGGACTAGGAAACAAACGCTAGCTCGCCTTAGAAGAAAGACACTCTGCTTTTGAGAAAAGAGCACTCTTTTACTCTACTGTGTTTCCTATGGGGTCCAAACAGTGAGCTTGCTCAGAACAAAGAACTGTGCTTCCTACACACATGGACCATATCAAGTTCAACTCTGCTTAGGAAACTGACAAGAACAGTAGCTCCTCTTCAGTTCGATACACTGTACTTGCTGGGAACAGACGCGAGTGCTATTTCCACTGTGTATGGCAAAGGGAGCACAATAGTGACTTTCCTTACCAGAAAACAACTCTTGCTCGTAGGACCAGAAACTGCATGTGATTCAACGCCATTTAGGACTGGGAAACAAATGATAGCTTGCCTTACAAAAAACACACTGTGCTTTTGAGAAAAGAGCACTCTTCTACTCTACTGTGTTTCCTATGGGGTTCGAACAGTGAGCTTGCTCAGAACAAAAGAACTGTGCTTCCTACACACACGGCCATATCCAGTTCAATTCTGCTTAGGAACCTGACAAGAACAGTAGATCCTCTTCAGTCCAATACACTGTACTTGCTGCGAACAGACGCCAGTGCTATTGTTCCTGTGTGTGGCAATGGCAGCACAATAGTGACTATTTTTACCATAAAACAACTCTTGCTCGTAGGACAGAAACTGCATGTGATTCCACTCCATTTAGGACTGGGAAACAAACGCTAGATCGCCTTACAAGAAACACACTCTGCTTTAGAGAAAAGAGCACTCTTCTACTCTACTGTGTTTCCTATGGGGTCCAAAGCGTGAGCTTGCTCAGAACAAAAGAACTGTGCTTCCTACACACAAGGACCATATGTAGTTCAACTCTGCTTACGAAACTGATAAAAACAGTAGCTCCTATTCAGTCCAATACACTGTACTTGCTGGGAAAAGACGCGAGTGCTATTTGCCCTGTGTATGGCAATGGGAGCGCAATTGTGACTTTCCTTACCAGAAAACAACTCTTGTTCGTAGGACCAGAAACTGCATGTGATTCAACTCCATTTAGGACTGGGAAACAAACGCTAGCTCGCCTTACAAGAAACACACTCTGCTTTTGAGAAAAGAGCACTCTTCTACTCTACTGTGTTTCCTATGGCGTCCAAACAGTGAGCTTGCTCAGAACAAAAGAACTGTGCTTCCTACACACAAGGACCATATGTAGTTCAACTCTGCTTAGGAAACTGACAAGAACAGTAGCTCCTACTCAGTCCAATACACTGTACTTGCTGGGAACAGACGCGAGTACTATTTGCACTGTGTATGGCATTTGGAGCGCAATAGTGACTCTTCTTACCAGAAAACAACTCTTGCTCGTAGGACCAAAAACTGTCTGTGACTCAACTCCATTTAGGACTGGGAAACAAACGTGAGCCCGCCTTACAAGAAACACACTCTGCTTTAGAGAAAAGAGCACTCTTCTACTCTACTGTGTTTCCTACAGGGCCAGAACAGTGAGCTTGCTCAGAACAAAAGAACTGTGCTTCCTAGACACACGGGCCATATCTAGTTCAACTCTGCTTAGGAAACTGACAAGAACAGTAGCTCCTCTTCAGTCCGATACACTGTACTTGCTGAGAACAGACGCGAGTGCTATTTGCACTGTGAATGGCAATTAGAGCACATTAGTGACTCCTCTTACCAGAAAACAACTCTTGCTCGTAGGACAAAAAACTGCATGGGACTCAACTCCATTTAGGACTGGGAAACAAACTCTAGCTCGCCTTACAAGAAACACACTCTGCTTTTGAGAAAAGAGCAGTATTCTAATCTAAAGTGTTTCCTATAGGGCCAGAACATTGAGCTTGCTCAGAAAAAAAGAACTGTGCTTCCTACACACACGAGCAATATCTAGTTCAATTCTGCTTAGGAACCTGACAAGAACAGTAGCTCCTCTTCAGTCCAATACACTGTACTGCTGGGAACAGAAGCCAGTGCTCTTTGTCCTGTGAATGGCAATGGCAGCGCAATAGTGACTCTTCTTACCAGAAAACAACTCTTGCTCGTAAGACCAGAAACTGCATGTGATTCAACTCCGTTTAGGACTGGGAAACAAATGCTAGCTCGCCTTACATGAAACACTCTCTGCTTTTGAGAAAAGAGCACTCTTCTACTCTACTGTGTTTCCTATGGGGTCCAAACAGTGAGCTTGCTCAGAACAAAGAACTGTGCTTCCTACACACATGGACCATATCTAGTTCAACTCTGCTTAGGAAACTGACAAGAACAGTAGCTCCTCTTCAGTCTGATACACTGTAATTCCTGGGAACAGACGCGAGTGTTATTTGCACTGTGTATGTCAAAGGGAGCGCAATAGTGACTTTCCTTACCAGAAAACAACTCTTGCTCGTAGGACCAGAAATTGCATGTGATTCAACTCCATTTAGGACTGCGAAACAAATGATAGCTTGCCTTACAAAAAACACACTCTGCTTTTGAGAAAAGAGCACTCTTCTACTGTACTGTGTTTCCTATGGGGTTCGAACAGTGAGCTTGCTCAGAACAAAAGAACTGTGCTTCCTACACACATGGACCATATCTAGTTCAACTCTGCTTAGGAAACTGACAAGAGCAGTAGCTCCTCTTCAGTCCAATACACTGTACTTGCTGGGAACAGACGCGAGTGCTATTTGCGCTGTGTATTTCAATGGGAGCGCAATAGTGACTTTCCTTACCAGAAAACAACTCTTGCTCGTAGGACCAGAAACTGCATGTGATTCAACTCCGTTTAGGACTGGGAAACAAATGCTAGCTCGCCTTACATGAAACACTCTCTGCTTTTGAGAAAAGAGCACTCTTCTACTCTACTGTGTTTCCTATGGGGTCCAAACAGTGAGCTTGCTCAGAACAAAGAACTGTGCTTCCTACACACATGGACCATATCTAGTTCAACTCTGCTTAGGAAACTGACAAAAACAGTAGCTCCTCTTCAGTCCGATACACTGTACTTGCTGGGAACAGACGCGAGTGCTATTTGCACTGTGTATGGCAAAGGGAGCGCAACAGTGACTTTCCTTACCAGAAAACAACTCTTGCTCGTAGGACCAGAAACTGCAAGTGATTCAACTCCATTTAGGACTGGGAAACAAACGTGAGCTCGCCGTACAAGAAACACACTCTGCTTTAGAGAAAAGAGCACACTTCTACTGTACTGTGTTTCCTACAGGGCCAGAACAGTGAGCTTGCTCAGAACAAAAGAACTGTGCTTCCTACACACACGGGCCATATCTAGTTCAACTCTGCTTAGGAAACTGACAAGAACAGTAGCTCCTCTTCAGTCCGATACACTGTACTTGCTGAGAACAGATGCGAGTGCTATTTGCACTGTGTATGGCATTTGGAGCGCAATAGTGACTCTTCTTACCAGAAAACAGCTCTTCCTCGTAGGACCAAAAACTGTCTGTGACTCAACTCCATTTAGGACTGGGAAACAAACGTGAGCTTGCCTTACAAGAAACACACTCTGCTTTAGAGAAAAGAGCACTCTTCTACTCTACTGTGTTTCCTACAGGGCCAGAACAGTGAGCTTGGTCAGAACAAAAGAACTGTGCTTCCTACACACAAGGACCATATGTAGTTCAACTCTGCTTGGGAAACTGACAAGAACAGTAGCTACTATTCAGTCCAATACACTCTACTTGCTGGGAAAAGACGCGAGTGCTATTTGCCCTGTGTATGGCAATGGGAGCGCAATAGTGACTTTCCTTACCAGAAAACAACTCTTGCTCGTAGGACCAGAAACTGCATGTGATTCAACTCCGTTTAGGACTGGGAAACAAATGCTAGCTCGCCTTACATGAAACACTCTCTGCTTTGAGAAAAGAGCACTCTTCTTCTCTACTGTGTTTCCTATGGGGTCCAAACAGTGAGCTTGCTCAGAACAAAAGAACTGTGCTTCCTACACACAAGGACCATATGTAGTTCAACTCTGCTTAGGAAACTGACAAGAACAGTAGCTCCTATTCAGTCCAATACACTCTACTTGCTGGGAAAAGACGCGAGTGCTATTTGCCCTGTGTATGGCAATGGGAGCGCAATAGTGACTTTCCTTACCAGAAAACAACTCTTGCTCGTAGGACCAGAAACTGCATGTGATTCAACTCCATTTAGGACTGGGAAACAAACGCTAGCTCGCCTTACAAGAAACACACTCTGCTTTAGAGAAAAGAGCACTCTTCTACTCTACTGTGTTTCCTATTGTGTCCAAACAGTGAGCTTGCTCAGAACAAAAGAACTGTGCTTCCTACACACAAGGACCATATGTAGTTCAACTCTGCTTAGGAAACTGACAAGAACAGTAGCTCCTATTCAGTCCAATACACTGTACTTGCTGGGAAAAGACGCGAGTGCTATTTGCCCTGTGTATGGCAATCGAGCGCAATTGTGACTTTCCTTACCAGAAAACAACTCTTGTTCGTAGGACCAGAAACTGCATGTGATTCAACGCCATTTAGGACTGGGAAACAAATGATAGCTTGCCTTACAAAAAACACACTGTGCTTTTGAGAAAAGAGCACTCTTCTACTCTACTGTGTTTCCTATGGGGTTCGAACAGTGAGCTTGCTCATAACAAAAGAACTGTGCTTCCTACACACACGGCCATATCCAGTTCAATTCTGCTTAGGAACCTGACAAGAACAGTAGATCCTCTTCAGTCCAATACACTGTACTTGCTGCGAACAGACGCCAGTGCTATTGTTCCTGTGTGTGGCAATGGCAGCACAATAGTGACTATTTTTACCATAAAACAACTCTTGCTCGTAGGACAGAAACTGCATGTGATTCCACTCCATTTAGGACTGGGAAACAAACGCTAGATCGCCTTACAAGAAACACACTCTGCTTTAGAGAAAAGAGCACTCTTCTACTCTACTGTGTTTCCTATGGGGTCCAAAGCGTGAGCTTGCTCAGAACAAAAGAACTGTGCTTCCTACACACAAGGACCATATGTAGTTCAACTCTGCTTACGAAACTGATAAAAACAGTAGCTCCTATTCAGTCCAATACACTGTACTTGCTGGGAAAAGACGCGAGTGCTATTTGCCCTGTGTATGGCAATGGGAGCGCAATTGTGACTTTCCTTACCAGAAAACAACTCTTGTTCGTAGGACCAGAAACTGCATGTGATTCAACTCCATTTAGGACTGGGAAACAAACGCTAGCTCGCCTTACAAGAAACACACTCTGCTTTTGAGAAAAGAGCACTCTTCTACTCTACTGTGTTTCCTATGGCGTCCAAACAGTGAGCTTGCTCAGAACAAAAGAACTGTGCTTCCTACACACAAGGACCATATGTAGTTCAACTCTGCTTAGGAAACTGACAAGAACAGTAGCTCCTATTCAGTCCAATACACTGTACTTGCTGGGAACAGACGCGAGTGCTATTTGCACTGTGTATGGCATTTGGAGCGCAATAGTGACTCTTCTTACCAGAAAACAACTCTTGCTCGTAGGACCAAAAACTGTCTGTGACTCAACTCCATTTAGGACTGGGAAACAAACGTGAGCTCGCCGTACAAGAAACACACTCTGCTTTAGAGAAAAGAGCACTCTTCTACTCTACTGTGTTTCCTACAGGGCCAGAACAGTGAGCTTGCTCAGAACAAAAGAACTGTGCTTCCTACACACACGGGCCATATCTAGTTCAATTCTGCTTAGGAAACTGACAAGAACAGTAGCTCCTCTTCAGTCCGATACACTGTACTTGCTGAGAACAGATGCGAGTGCTATTTGCACTGTGTATGGCATTTGGAGCGCAATAGTGACTCTTCTTACCAGAAAACAGATCTTGCTCATAGGACCAAAAAATGTCTGTGACTCAACTCCATTTAGGACTGGGAAACAAACGTGAGCTCGCCTTACAAGAAACACACTCTGCTTTAGAGAAAAGAGCACTCTTCTACTCTACTGTGTTTCCTACAGGGCCAGAACAGTGAGCTTGCTCAGAACAAAAGAACTGTGCTTCCTACACACACGGGCCATATCTAGTTCAACTCTGCTTAGGAAACTGACAAGAACAGTAGCTCCTCTTCAGTCCGATACACTGTACTTGCTGAGAACAGACGCGAGTGCTATTTGCACTGTGAATGGCAATTAGAGCACATTAGTGACTTGTCTTACCAGAAAACAACTCTTGCTCGTAGGACAAAAAACTGCATGGGACTCAACTCCATTTAGGACTGGGAAACAAACTCTAGCTCGCCTTACAAGAAACACACTCTGCTTTTGAGAAAAGAGCAGTATTCTAATCTAAAGTGTTTCCTATAGGGCCAGAACATTGAGCTTGCTCAGAAAAAAAGAACTGTGCTTCCTACACACACGGGCAATATCTAGTTTAACTCTGATTAGGGAACTGAGAAGAACAGTAGCTCCTCTTCAGTCCAATACACTGTACTTGCTGGGAACAGATGCCAGTGCTATTTGCACTGTGTATGGCAATGGGAGCACAATAGTAACTTTCCTTACCAGAAAACAACTCTTGCTTGTAGGACCAGAAACTGCATGTGATTCAACTCCAATTAGGACTGGGAAACAAATGCTAGTTCGCCTTACAAGAAACACTCTCTGCTTTTTAGAAAAGAGCACTCTTCCACTCTACTGTGTTTCCTATGGGGTCCAAACAGTGAGCTTGCTCAGAACAAAAGAACTGGGCTTCCTACACACATCGACCATATCTAGTTCAACTCTGCTTAGGAAACTGACAAGAACAGTAGCTCCTCTTCAGTCCAATACACTGTACTTGCGGGGAAGAGACGCGAGTGCTATTTGCACTGTGTATGGCAATTGGAGCACAATAGTGACTCGTCTTACCAGAAAACAACTCTTGCTCGTAGGACAAAAAACTGCATGTGACTCAACTCCATTTAGGTCTGGGAAACAAACGCTAGCTCACCTTACAAGAAACACACTCTGCTTTTGAGAAAAGAGCACTCTTCTACTCTACTGTGTTTCCTATGGGGTCCGAACAGTGAGCTTTACCAGAACAAAAGAACTGTGCTCCCTACACACACATCCATATCTAGTTCAATTCTGCTTAGGAACCTGACAAGAACAGTAGCTCCTCTTCAGTCCAATACACTGTACTGCTGGGAACAGAAGCCAGTGCTCTTTGTCCTGTGTATGGCAATGGCAGCGCAATAGTGACTATTCTTATCATAAAACAACTCTTGCTCGTAGGACCAGAAATTGCATGTGATTCAACTCCATTTAGGACTGGGAAACAAACGCTAGCTCACCTTATAAGAAACACAATCTGCTTTAGAGAAAAGAGCACTCTTCTACTCTACTGTGTTTCCTATAGGGCCGGAACCGTGAGCTTTCTCAGAACAAAAGAACTGTGCTTCCTACACACGGGCCATATCTAGTTCAACTCTGCTTAGGAAACTGACAAGAACAGTAGCTCCTCTTCAGTCCGATACACTGTACTTGCTGGGATCAGATGCAAGTGCTATTTGCACTGTGTATGGCAATGGGAGCGCAATAGTGACTCTTCTTACCAGAAAACAACTCTTGCTCGTAGGACCAGAAACTGCATGTGATTCAACTCCGTTTAGGACTGGGAAACAAATGCTAGCTCGCCTTACATGAAACACTCTCTGCTTTTGAGAAAAGAGCACTCTTCTACTCTACTGTGTTTCCTATGGGGTCCAAACAGTGAGCTTGCTCAGAACAAAGAACTGTGCTTCCTACACACATGGACCATATGTAGTTCAACTCTGCTTAGGAAACTGAGAAGAACAGTAGCTCCTCTTCAGTCCGATACACTGTACTTCCTGGGAACAGACGCGAGTGTTATTTGCACTGTGTATGTCAAAGGGAGCGCAATAGTGACTTTCCTTACCAGAAAACAACTCTTGCTCGTAGGACCAGAAACTGCATGTGATTCAACGCCATTTAGGACTGGGAAACAAATGATAGCTTGCCTTACAAAAAACACACTGTGCTTTTGAGAAAAGAGCACTCTTCTACTCTACTGTGTTTCCTATGGGGTTCGAACAGTGAGCTTGCTCATAACAAAAGAACTGTGCTTCCTAAACACACGGCCATATCTAGTTCAATTCTGCTTAGGAACCTGACAAGAACAGTAGATCCTCTTCAGTCCAATACACTGTACTTGCTGCGAACAGACGCCAGTGCTATTGTTCCTGTGTGTGGCAATGGCAGCACAATAGTGACTATTTTTACCATAAAACAACTCTTGCTCGTAGGACAGAAACTGCATGTGATTCCACTCCATTTAGGACTGGGAAACAAACGCTAGCTCGCCTTACAAGAAACACACTCTGCTTTAGAGAAAAGAGCACTCTTCTACTCTACTGTGTTTCCTATGGGGTCCAAAGCGTGAGCTTGCTCAGAACAAAAGAACTGTGCTTCCTACACACAAGGACCATATGTAGTTCAACTCTGCTTACGAAACTGATAAAAACAGTAGCTCCTATTCAGTCCAATACACTGTACTTGCTGGGAAAAGACGCGAGTGCTATTTGCCCTGTGTATGGCAATGGGAGCGCAATTGTGACTTTCCTTACCAGAAAACAACTCTTGTTCGTAGGACCAGAAACTGCATGTGATTCAACTCCATTTAGGACTGGGAAACAAACGCTAGCTCGCCTTACAAGAAACACACTCTGCTTTTGAGAAAAGAGCACTCTTCTACTCTACTGTGTTTCCTATGGCGTCCAAACAGTGAGCTTGCTCAGAACAAAAGAACTGTGCTTCCTACACACAAGGACCATATGTAGTTCAACTCTGCTTAGGAAACTGACAAGAACAGTAGCTCCTATTCAGTCCAATACACTGTACTTGCTGGGAACAGACGCGAGTGCTATTTGCACTGTGTATGGCATTTGGAGCGCAATAGTGACTCTTCTTACCAAAAAACAACTCTTGCTCGTAGGACCAAAAACTGTCTGTGACTCAACTCCATTTAGGACTGGGAAACAAACGTGAGCTTGCCGTACAAGAAACACACTCTGCTTTAGAGAAAAGAGCACTCTTCTACTCTACTGTGTTTCCTACAGGGCCAGAACAGTGAGCTTGCTCAGAACAAAAGAACTGTGCTTCCTACACACACGGGCCATATCTAGTTCAATTCTGCTTAGGAAACTGACAAGAACAGTAGCTCCTCTTCAGTCCGATACACTGTACTTGCTGAGAACAGATGCGAGTGCTATTTGCACTGTGTATGGCATTTGGAGCGCAATAGTGACTCTTCTTACCAGAAAACAGCTCTTGCTCATAGGACCAAAAAATGTCTGTGACTCAACTCCATTTAGGACTGGGAAACAAACGTGAGCTCGCCTTACAAGAAACACACTCTGCTTTAGAGAAAAGAGCACTCTTCTACTCTACTGTGTTTCCTACAGGGCCAGAACAGTGAGCTTGCTCAGAACAAAAGAACTGTGCTTCCTACACACACGGGCCATATCTAGTTCAACTCTGCTTAGGAAACTGACAAGAACAGTAGCTCCTCTTCAGTCCGATACACTGTACTTGCTGAGAACAGACGCGAGTGCTACTTGCACTGTGAATGGCAATTAGAGCACATTAGTGACTTGTCTTACCAGAAAACAACCCTTGCTCGTAGGACAAAAAACTGCATGGGACTCAACTCCATTTAGGACTGGGAAACAAACTCTAGCTCGCCTTACAAGAAACACACTCTGCTTTTGAGAAAAGAGCAGTATTCTAATCTAAAGTGTTTCCTATAGGGCCAGAACATTGAGCTTGCTCAGAAAAAAAGAACTGTGCTTCCTACACACACGGGCAATATCTAGTTTAACTCTGATTAGGAAACTGAGAAGAACAGTAGCTCCTCTTCAGTCCAATACACTGTACTTGCTGGGAACAGATGCCAGTGCTATTTGCACTGTGTATGGCAATGGGAGCACAATAGTAACTTTCCTTACCAGAAAACAACTCTTGCTTGTAGGACCAGAAACTGCATGTGATTCAACTCCAATTAGGACTGGGAAACAAATGCTAGTTCGCCTTACAAGAAACACTCTCTGCTTTTTAGAAAAGAGCACTCTTCCACTCTACTGTGTTTCCTATGGGGTCCAAACAGTGAGCTTGCTCAGAACAAAAGAACTGGGCTTCCTACACACATCGACCATATCTAGTTCAACTCTGCTTAGGAAACTGACAAGAACAGTAGCTCCTCTTCAGTCCAATACACTGTACTTGCGGGGAAGAGACGCGAGTGCTATTTGCACTGTGTATGGCAATTGGAGCACAATAGTGACTCGTCTTACCAGAAAACAACTCTTGCTCGTAGGACAAAAAACTGCATGTGACTCAACTCCATTTAGGTCTGGGAAACAAACGCTAGCTCACCTTACAAGAAACACACTCTGCTTTTGAGAAAAGAGCACTCTTCTACTCTACTGTGTTTCCTATGGGGTCCGAACAGTGAGCTTTACCAGAACAAAAGAACTGTGCTCCCTACACACACATCCATATCTAGTTCAATTCTGCTTAGGAACCTGACAAGAACAGTAGCTCCTCTTCAGTCCAATACACTGTACTGCTGGGAACAGAAGCCAGTGCTCTTTGTCCTGTGTATGGCAATGGCAGCGCAATAGTGACTATTCTTATCATAAAACAACTCTTGCTCGTAGGACCAGAAATTGCATGTGATTCAACTCCATTTAGGACTGGGAAACAAACGCTAGCTCACCTTATAAGAAACACAATCTGCTTTAGAGAAAAGAGCACTCTTCTACTCTACTGTGTTTCCTATAGGGCCGGAATCGTGAGCTTTCTCAGAACAAAAGAACTGTGCTTCCTACACACGGGCCATATCTAGTTCAACTCTGCTTAGGAAACTGACAAGAACAGTAGCTCCTCTTCAGTCCGATACACTGTACTTGCTGGGATCAGATGCGAGTGCTGTTTGCACTGTGTATGGCAATGGAAGCGCAATAGTGACTCTTCTTACCAGAAAACAACTCTTGCTCGTAGGACCAGAAACTGCATGTGATTCAACTCCGTTTAGGACTGGGAAACAAATGCTAGCTCGCCTTACGTGAAACACACTCTGCTTTTGAGAAAAGAGCACTCTTCTACTCTACTGTGTTTCCTATGGGGTCCAAACAGTGAGCTTGCTCAGAACAAAGAACTGTGCTTCCTACACACATGGACCATATCTAGTTCAACTCTGCTTAGGAAACTGACAAGAACAGTAGCTCCTCTTCAGTCCGATACACTGTACTTCCTGGGAACAGACGCGAGTGTTATTTGCACTGTGTATGTCAAAGGGAGCGCAATAGTGACTTTCCTTACCAGAAAACAACTCTTGCTCGTAGGACCAGAAACTGCATGTGATTCAACGCCATTTAGGACTGGGAAACAAATGATAGCTTGCCTTACAAAAAACACACTGTGCTTTTGAGAAAAGAGCACTCTTCTACTCTACTGTGTTTCCTATGGGGTTCGAACAGTGAGCTTGCTCATAACAAAAGAACTGTGCTTCCTAAACACATGGCCATATCTAGTTCAATTCTGCTTAGGAACCTGACAAGAACAGTAGATCCTCTTCAGTCCAATACACTGTACTTGCTGCGAACAGACGCCAGTGCTATTGTTCCTGTGTGTGGCAATGGCAGCACAATAGTGACTATTTTTACCATAAAACAACTCTTGCTCGTAGGACAGAAACTGCATGTGATTCCACTCCATTTAGGACTGGGAAACAAACGCTAGCTCGCCTTACAAGAAACACACTCTGCTTTAGAGAAAAGAGCACTCTTCTACTCTACTGTGTTTCCTATGGGGTCCAAAGCGTGAGCTTGCTCAGAACAAAAGAACTGTGCTTCCTACACACAAGGACCATATGTAGTTCAACTCTGCTTACGAAACTGATAAAAACAGTAGCTCCTATTCAGTCCAATACACTGTACTTGCTGGGAAAAGACGCGAGTGCTATTTGCCCTGTGTATGGCAATGGGAGCGCAATTGTGACTTTCCTTACCAGAAAACAACTCTTGTTCGTAGGACCAGAAACTGCATGTGATTCAACTCCATTTAGGACTGGGAAACAAACGCTAGCTCGCCTTACAAGAAACACACTCTGCTTTTGAGAAAAGAGCACTCTTCTACTCTACTGTGTTTCCTATGGCGTCCAAACAGTGAGCTTGCTCAGAACAAAAGAACTGTGCTTCCTACACACAAGGACCATATGTAGTTCAACTCTGCTTAGGAAACTGACAAGAACAGTAGCTCCTATTCAGTCCAATACACTGTACTTGCTGGGAACAGACGCGAGTGCTATTTGCACTGTGTATGGCATTTGGAGCGCAATAGTGACTCTTCTTACCAGAAAACAACTCTTGCTCGTAGGACCAAAAACTGTCTGTGACTCAACTCCATTTAGGACTGGGAAACAAACGTGAGCTCGCCGTACAAGAAACACACTCTGCTTTAGAGAAAAGAGCACTCTTCTACTCTACTGTGTTTCCTACAGGGCCAGAACAGTGAGCTTGCTCAGAACAAAAGAACTGTGCTTCCTACACACACGGGCCATATCTAGTTCAATTCTGCTTAGGAAACTGACAAGAACAGTAGCTCCTCTTCAGTCCGATACACTGTACTTGCTGAGAACAGATGCGAGTGCTATTTGCACTGTGTATGGCATTTGGAGCGCAATAGTGACTCTTCTTACCAGAAAACAGCTCTTGCTCATAGGACCAAAAAATGTCTGTGACTCAACTCCATTTAGGACTGGGAAACAAACGTGAGCTCGCCTTACAAGAAACACACTCTGCTTTAGAGAAAAGAGCACTCTTCTACTCTACTGTGTTTCCTACAGGGCCAGAACAGTGAGCTTGCTCAGAACAAAAGAACTGTGCTTCCTACACACACGGGCCATATCTAGTTCAACTCTGCTTAGGAAACTGACAAGAACAGTAGCTCCTCTTCAGTCCGATACACTGTACTTGCTGAGAACAGACGCGAGTGCTACTTGCACTGTGAATGGCAATTAGAGCACATTAGTGACTTGTCTTACCAGAAAACAACTCTTGCTCGTAGGACAAAAAACTGCATGGGACTCAACTCCATTTAGGACTGGGAAACAAACTCTAGCTCGCCTTACAAGAAACACACTCTGCTTTTGAGAAAAGAGCAGTATTCTAATCTAAAGTGTTTCCTATAGGGCCAGAACATTGAGCTTGCTCAGAAAAAAAGAACTGTGCTTCCTACACACACGGGCAATATCTAGTTTAACTCTGATTAGGAAACTGAGAAGAACAGTAGCTCCTCTTCAGTCCAATACACTGTACTTGCTGGGAACAGATGCCAGTGCTATTTGCACTGTGTATGGCAATGGGAGCACAATAGTAACTTTCCTTACCAGAAAACAACTCTTGCTTGTAGGACCAGAAACTGCATGTGATTCAACTCCAATTAGGACTGGGAAACAAATGCTAGTTCGCCTTACAAGAAACACTCTCTGCTTTTTAGAAAAGAGCACTCTTCCACTCTACTGTGTTTCCTATGGGGTCCAAACAGTGAGCTTGCTCAGAACAAAAGAACTGGGCTTCCTACACACATCGACCATATCTAGTTCAACTCTGCTTAGGAAACTGACAAGAACAGTAGCTCCTCTTCAGTCCAATACACTGTACTTGCGGGGAAGAGACGCGAGTGCTATTTGCACTGTGTATGGCAATTAGAGCACAATAGTGACTCGTCTTACCAGAAAACAACTCTTGCTCGTAGGACAAAAAACTGCATGTGACTCAACTCCATTTAGGTCTGGGAAACAAACGCTAGCTCACCTTACAAGAAACACACTCTGCTTTTGAGAAAAGAGCACTCTTCTACTCTACTGTGTTTCCTATGGGGTCCGAACAGTGAGCTTTACCAGAACAAAAGAACTGTGCTCCCTACACACACATCCATATCTAGTTCAATTCTGCTTAGGAACCTGACAAGAACAGTAGCTCCTCTTCAGTCCAATACACTGTACTGCTGGGAACAGAAGCCAGTGCTCTTTGTCCTGTGTATGGCAATGGCAGCGCAATAGTGACTATTCTTATCATAAAACAACTCTTGCTCGTAGGACCAGAAATTGCATGTGATTCAACTCCATTTAGGACTGGGAAACAAACGCTAGCTCACCTTATAAGAAACACAATCTGCTTTAGAGAAAAGAGCACTCTTCTACTCTACTGTGTTTCCTATAGGGCCGGAATCGTGAGCTTTCTCAGAACAAAAGAACTGTGCTTCCTACACACAGGCCATATCTAGTTCAACTCTGCTTAGGAAACTGACAAGAACAGTAGCTCCTCTTCAGTCCGATACACTGTACTTGCTGGGATCAGATGCGAGTGCTGTTTGCACTGTGTATGGCAATGGGAGCGCAATAGTGACTCTTCTTACCAGAAAACAACTCTTGCTCGTAGGACCAGAAACTGCATGTGATTCAACTCCGTTTAGGACTGGGAAACAAATGCTAGCTCGCCTTACATGAAACACTCTCTGCTTTTGAGAAAAGAGCACTCTTCTACTCTACTGTGTTTCCTATGGGGTCCAAACAGTGAGCGTGCTCAGAACAAAGAACTGTGCTTCCTACACACATGGACCATATCTAGTTCAACTCTGCTTAGGAAACTGACAAGAACAGTAGCTCCTCTTCAGTCCGATACACTGTACTTCCTGGGAACAGACGCGAGTGTTATTTGCACTGTGTATGTCAAAGGGAGCGCAATAGTGACTTTCCTTACCAGAAAACAACTCTTGCTCGTAGGACCAGAAACTGCATGTGATTCAACGCCATTTAGGACTGGGAAACAAATGATAGCTTGCCTTACAAAAAACACACTGTGCTTTTGAGAAAAGAGCACTCTTCTACTCTACTGTGTTTCCTATGGGGTTCGAACAGTGAGCTTGCTCATAACAAAAGAACTGTGCTTCCTAAACACATGGCCATATCTAGTTCAATTCTGCTTAGGAACCTGACAAGAACAGTAGATCCTCTTCAGTCCAATACACTGTACTTGCTGCGAACAGACGCCAGTGCTATTGTTCCTGTGTGTGGCAATGGCAGCACAATAGTGACTATTTTTACCATAAAACAACTCTTGCTCGTAGGACAGAAACTGCATGTGATTCCACTCCATTTAGGACTGGGAAACAAACGCTAGCTCGCCTTACAAGAAACACACTCTGCTTTAGAGAAAAGAGCACTCTTCTACTCTACTGTGTTTCCTATGGGGTCCAAAGCGTGAGCTTGCTCAGAACAAAAGAACTGTGCTTCCTACACACAAGGACCATATGTAGTTCAACTCTGCTTACGAAACTGATAAAAACAGTAGCTCCTATTCAGTCCAATACACTGTACTTGCTGGGAAAAGACGCGAGTGCTATTTGCCCTGTGAATGGCAATGGGAGCGCAATTGTGACTTTCCTTACCAGAAAACAACTCTTGTTCGTAGGACCAGAAACTGCATGTGATTCAACTCCATTTAGGACTGGGAAACAAACGCTAGCTCGACCTTACAACAAACACACTCTGCTTTTGAGAAAAGAGCACTCTTCTACTCTACTGTGTTTCCTATGGCGTCCAAACAGTGAGCTTGCTCAGAACAAAAGAACTGTGCTTCCTACACACAAGGACCATATGTAGTTCAACTCTGCTTAGGAAACTGACAAGAACAGTTGCTCCTATTCAGTCCAATACACTGTACTTGCTGGGAACAGACGCGAGTGCTATTTGCACTGTGTATGGCATTTGGAGCGCAATAGTGACTCTTCTTACCAGAAAACAACTCTTGCTCGTAGGACCAAAAACTGTCTGTGACTCAACTCCATTTAGGACTGGGAAACAAACATGAGCTCGCCGTACAAGAAACACACTCTGCTTTAGAGAAAAGAGCACTCTTCTACTCTACTGTGTTTCCTACAGGGCCAGAACAGTGAGCTTGCTCAGAACAAAAGAACTGTGCTTCCTACACACACAGCCATATCTAGTTCAATTCTGCTTAGGAACCTGACAAGAACAGTAGCTCCTCTTCAGTCCAATACACTGTACTGCTGGGAACAGAAGCCAGTGCTCTTTGTCCTGTGTATGGCAATGGCAGCGCAATAGTGACTATTCTTATCATAAAACAACTCTTGCTCGTAGGACCAGAAACTGCATGTGATTCAACTCTATTTAGGACTGGGAAACAAACGCTAGCTCACCTTACAAGAAACACAATCTGCTTTAGAGAAAAGAGCACTCTTCTACTCTACTGTGTTTCCTATAGGGCCAGAACCGTGAGCATTTTCAGAACAAAAGAACTGTGCTTCCTACACACGGGCCATATCTAGTTCAACTCTGCTTAGGAAACTGACAAGAACAGTAGCTCCTCTTCAGTCCGATACACTGTACTTGCTGGGAACAGACGCGAGTGCTATTTGCACTGTGTATGGCAATGGGAGCGCAATAGTGACTCTTCTTACCAGAAAACAACTCTTGCTCGTAGGACCAGAAACTGCATGTGATTCAACTCCGTTTAGGACTGGGAAACAAATGCTAGCTCGCCTTACATGAAACACTCTCTGCTTTTGAGAAAAGAGCACTCTTCTACTCTACTGTGTTTCCTATGGGGTCCAAACAGTGAGCTTGCTCAGAACAAAGAACTGTGCTTCCTACACACATGGACCATATCTAGTTCAACTCTGCTTAGGAAACTGACAAGAACAGTAGCTCCTCTTCAGTCTGATACACTGTACTTCCTGGGAACAGACGCGAGTGTTATTTGCACTGTGTATGTCAAAGGGAGCGCAATAGTGACTTTCCTTACCAGAAAACAACTCTTGCTCGTAGGACCAGAAACTGCATGTGATTCAACTCCATTTAGGACTGGGAAAAAAATGATAGCTTGCCTTACAAAAAACACACTCTGCTTTTGAGAAAAGAGCACTCTTCTACTGTACTGTGTTTCCTATGGGGTCCGAACAGTGAGCTTGCTCAGAACAAAAGAACTGTGCTTCCTACACACATGGACCATATCTAGTTCAACTCTGCTTAGGAAACTGACAAGAGCAGTAGCTCCTCTTCAGTCCAATACACTGTACTTGCTGGGAACAGACGCGAGTGCTATTTGCACTGTGTATGGCAATGGGAGCACAATAGTGACTTTCCTTACCAGAAAACAACTCTTGCTCGTAGGACCAGAAACTGCATGTGATTCAACTCCGTTTAGGACTGGGAAACAAATGCTAGCTCGCCTTGCATGAAACACTCTCTGCTTTTGAGAAAAGAGCACTCTTTTACTCTACTGTGTTTCCTATGGGGTCCAAACAGTGAGCTTGCTCAGAAGAAAGAACTGTGCTTCCTACACACATGGACCATATCTAGTTCAACTCTGCTTAGGAAACTGACAAGAACAGTAGCTCCTCTTCAGTCCGATACACTGTACTTGCTGGGAACAGACGCGAGTGCTATTTGCACTGTGTATGGCATTTGGAGCGCAATAGTGACTCTTCTTACCAGAAAACAGCTCTTCCTCGTAGGACCAAAAACTGTCTGTGACTCAACTCCATTTAGGACTGGGAAACAAACGTGAGCTTGCCTTACAAGAAACACACTCTGCTTTAGAGAAAAGAGCACTATTCTACTCTACTGTGTTTCCTACAGGGCCAGAACAGTGAGCTTGGTCAGAACAAAAGAACTGTGCTTCCTACACACAAGGACCATATGTAGTTCAACTCTGCTTGGGAAACTGACAAGAACAGTAGCTACTATTCAGTCCAATACACTCTACTTGCTGGGAAAAGACGCGAGTGCTATTTGCCCTGTGTATGGCAATGGGAGCGCAATAGTGACTTTCCTTACCAGAAAACAACTCTTGCTCGTAGGACCAGAAACTGCATGTGATTCAACTCCGTTTAGGACTGGGAAACAAATGCTAGCTCGCCTTACATGAAACACTCTCTGCTTTTGAGAAAAGAGCACTCTTCTACTCTACTGTGTTTCCTATGAGGTCCAAACAGTGAGCTTGCTCAGAACAAAAGAACTGTGCTTCCTACACACAAGGACCATATGTAGTTCAACTCTGCTTAGGAAACTGACAAGAACAGTAGCTCCTATTCAGTCCAATACACTCTACTTGCTGGGAAAAGACGAGAGTGCTATTTGCCCTGTGTATGGCAATGGGAGCGCAATAGTGACTTTCCTTACCAGAAAACAACTCTTGTTCGTAGGACCAGAAACTGCATGTGATTCAACTCCGTTTAGGACTGGGAAACAAATGCTAGCTCGCCTTACATGAAACACTCTCTGCTTTTGAGAAAAGAGCACTCTTCTTCTCTACTGTGTTTCCTATTGGGTCCAAACAGTGAGCTTGCTCAGAACAAAGAACTGTGCTTCCTACACACATGGACCATATCTAGTTCAACTCTGCTTAGGAAACTGACAAGAACAGTAGCTCCTCTTCAGTCCGATACACTGTACTTGCTGGGAACATACGCGAGTGCTATTTGCACTGTGTAAGGCAAAGGGAGCGCAATAGTGACTTTCCTTACCAGAAAACAACTCTTGCTCGTAGGACCACACACTGCATGTGATTCAACGCCATTTAGGACTGGGAAACAAATGCTAGCTCGCCTTACAAGAAACACGCTCTGCTTCTGAGAAAAGAGCACTCTTCTACTCTACTGTGTTTCCTATGGGGTCCAAACAGTGAGCTTGCTCAGAACAAAAGAACTGTGCTTCCTACACACATCGACCATATCTAGTTCAACTCTGCTTAGGAACCTGACAAGAACAGTAGCTCCTTTTCAGTCCAATACACTGTACTTGCGGGCAAGATATGCGAGTGCTACTTGCACTGTGTATGGCAATTGGAGCACAATAGTGACTCGTCTTACCAGAAAACAACTCTTGCTCGTAGGACAAAAAACTGCATGTGACTCAACTCCATTTGGTCTGGGAAACAAACGCTAGCTCGCCTTACAAGAAACACACTCTGCTTTAGAGAAAAGAGCACTCTTCTACTCTACTGTGTTTCCTATGGGGTCAGAACAGTGAGCTTTCTCAGAACAAAAGAACTGTGCTTCCTACACACACAGCCATATCTAGTTCAATTCTGCTTAGGAACCTGACAAGAACAGTAGCTCCTCTTCAGTCCAATACACTGTACTGCTGGGAACAGACTCCAGTGCTATTTGTCCTGTGTATGACATTGCAGCGCAATAGTGACTATTCTTATCATAAAACAACTCTTGCTCGTAGGACCAGAAACTGCATGTGATTCAACTCCATTTAGGACTGGGAAACAAACGCTAGCTCGCCTTACAAGAAACACAATCTGCTTTAGAGAAAAGAGCACTCTTCTACTCTACTGTGTTTCCTATAGGGCCAGAACAGTGAGCTTGCTCAGAACAAAAGAACTGTGCTTCCTATACACGGGCCATATCTAGTTCAACTCTGCTTAGGAAACTGAAAAGAGCAGTAACTCCTCTTCAGTCCGATACACTGTACTTGCTGGGAACAGACGCGAGTGCTATTTGCACTGTGTATGGCAATGGGAGCGCAATAGTGACTTTCCTTACCAGAAAACAACTCTTGCTCATAGGATCAGAAACTGCATGTGATTCAACTCCGTTTAGCACTGGGAAACAAATGCTAGCTCGCCTTACATGAAACACTCTCTGGTTTTGAGAAAAGAGCACTCTTCTACTCTACTGTGTTTCCTATGGGGTCCAAACAGTTAGCTTGCTCAGAACAAAGAACTGTGCTTCTTACACACATGGACCATATATAGTTCAACTCTGCTTAGGAAACTGACAAGAACAGTAGATCGTCTTCAGTCCGATACACTGTACTTGCCTGGAACAGACGCGAGTGCTATTTGCACTGTGTATGGCAAAGGGAGCACAATAGTGACTTTCCTTACCAGAAAACAACTCTTGCTTGTAGGACCAGAAACTGCATGTGATTCAACTCCATTTAGGACTGGGAAACAAACGCTAGCTCGCCTTACAAGAAACACACTCTGCTTTAGAGAAAAGAGCACTCTTCTACTCTACTGTGTTTCTTATTGGGTCCAAACAGTGAGCTTGCTCAGAACAAAAGAACTGTGCTTCCTACACACAAGGACCATATGTAGTTCAACTCTGCTTAGGAAACTGACAAGAACAGTAGCTCCTATTCAGTCCAATACACTGTACTTGCTGGAAAAGACGCGAGTGCTATTTGCCCTGTGTATGGCAATGGGAGCGCAATAGTGACTTTCCTTACCAGAAAACAACTCTTGTTCGTAGGACCAGAAACTGCATGTGATTCAACTCCATTTAGGACTAGGAAACAAACGCTAGCTCGCCTTAGAAGAAAGACACTCTGCTTTTGAGAAAAGAGCACTCTTCTACTCTACTGTGTTTCCTATGGGGTCCAAACAGTGAGCTTGCTCAGAACAAAGAACTGTGCTTCCTACACACATGGACCATATCAAGTTCAACTCTGCTTAGGAAACTGACAAGAACAGTAGCTCCTCTTCAGTCCGATACACTGTACTTGCAGGGAACAGACGCGAGTGCTATTTCCACTGTGTATGGCAAAGGGAGCACAATAGTGACTTTCCTTACCAGAAAACAACTCTTGCTCGTAGGACCAGAAAATGCATGTGATTCAACGCCATTTAGGACTGGGAAACAAATGATAGCTTGCCTTACAAAAAACACACTGTGCTTTTGAGAAAAGAGCACTCTTCTACTCTACTGTGTTTCCTATGGGGTTCGAACAGTGAGCTTGCTCAGAACAAAAGAACTGTGCTTCCTACACACACGGCCATATCCAGTTCAATTCTGCTTAGGAACCTGACAAGAACAGTAGATCCTCTTCAGTCCAATACACTGTACTTGCTGCGAACAGACGCCAGTGCTATTGTTCCTGTGTGTGGCAATGGCAGCACAATAGTGACTATTTTTACCATAAAACAACTCTTGCTCGTAGGACAGAAACTGCATGTGATTCCACTCCATTTAGGACAGGGAAACAAACGCTAGATCGCCTTACAAGAAACACACTCTGCTTTAGAGAAAAGAGCACTCTTCTACTCTACTGTGTTTCCTATGGGGTCCAAAGCGTGAGCTTGCTCAGAACAAAAGAACTGTGCTTCCTACACACAAGGACCATATGTAGTTCAACTCTGCTTACGAAACTGATAAAAACAGTAGCTCCTATTCAGTCCAATACACTGTACTTGCTGGGAAAAGACGCGAGTGCTATTTGCCCTGTGTATGGCAATGGGAGCACAATTGTGACTTTCCTTACCAGAAAACAACTCTTGTTCGTAGGACCAGATACTGCATGTGATTCAACTCCATTTAGGACTGGGAAACAAACGCTAGCTCGCCTTACAAGAAACACACTCTGCTTTTGAGAAAAGAGCACTCTTCTACTCTACTGTGTTTCCTATGGCGTCCAAACAGTGAGCTTGCTCAGAACAAAAGAACTGTGCTTCCTACACACAAGGACCATATGTAGTTCAACTCTGCTTAGGAAACTGACAAGAACAGTAGCTCCTATTCAGTCCAATACACGGTACTTGCTGGGAACAGACGCGAGTGCTATTGGCACTGTGTATGGCATTTGGAGCGCAATAGTGACTCTTCTTACCAGAAAACAACTCTTGCTCGTAGGACCAAAAACTGTCTGTGACTCAACTCCATTTAGGACTGGGAAACAAACGTGAGCTCGCCGTACAAGAAACACACTCTGCTTTAGAGAAAAGAGCACTCTTCTACTCTACTGTGTTTCCTACAGGGCCAGAACAGTGAGCTTGCTCAGAACAAAAGAACTGTGCTTCCTACACACACGGGCCATATCTAGTTCAATTCTGCTTAGGAAACTGACAAGAACAGTAGCTCCTTTTCAGTCCGATACACTGTACTTGCTGAGAACAGACGCGAGTGCTATTTGCACTGTGAATGGCAATTAGAGCACATTAGTGACTCGTCTTACCAGAAAACAACTCTTGCTCGTAGGACAAAAAACTGCATGGGACTCAACTCCATTTAGGACTGGGAAACAAACTCTAGCTCGCCTTACAAGAAAAACACTCTGCTTTTGAGAAAAGAGCAGTATTCTAATCTAAAGTGTTTCCTATAGGGCCAGAACATTGAGCTTGCTCAGAAAAAAAGAACTGTGCTTCCTACACACATGGGCAATATCTAGTTTAACTCTGATTAGGAAACTGAGAAGAACAGTAGCTCCTCTTCAGTCCAATACACTTTACTTGCTGGGAACAGATGGTAGTGCTATTTGCACTGTGTATGGCAATGGGAGCACAATAGTAACTTTCCTTACCAGAAAACAACTCTTGCTTGTAGGACCAGAAACTGCATGTGATTCAACTCCAATTAGGACTGGGAAACAAATGCTAGTTCGCCTTACAAGAAACACTCTCTGCTTTTTGAAAAGAGCACTCTTCCACTCTACTGTGTTTCCTATGGGGTCCAAACAGTGAGCTTGCTCAGAACAAAAGAACTGGGCTTCCTACACACATCGACCATATCTAGTTCAACTCTGCTTAGGAAACTGACAAGAACAGTAGCTCCTCTTCAGTCCAATACACTGTACTTGCTGGGAACAGACGCGAGTGCTATTTGCACTGTGTATGGCAATGGGAGCACAATAGTGACTCGTCTTACCAGAAAACAACTCTTGCTCATAGGACAAAAAACTGCATGTGACTCAACTCCATTTAGGTCTGGGAAACAAACGCTAGCTCACCTTACAAGAAACACACTCTGCTTTTGAGAAAAGAGCACTCTTCTACTCTACTGTGTTTCCTATGGGGTCCGAACAGTGAGCTTTACCAGAACAAAAGAACTGTGCTCCCTACACACACATCCATATCTAGTTCAATTCTGCTTAGGAACCTGACAAGAACAGTAGCTCCTCTTCAGTCCAATACACTGTACTGTTGGGAACAGAAGCCAGTGCTCTTTGTCCTGTGTATGGCAATGGCAGCGCAATAGTGACTATTCTTATCATAAAACAACTCTTGCTCGTAGGACAAGAAATTGCATGTGATTCAACTCCATTTAGGACTGGGAAACAAACGCTAGCTCACCTTGTAAGAAACACAATCTGCTTTAGAGAAAAGAGCACTCTTCTACTCTACTGTGTTTCCTATAGGGCCAGAACCGTGAGCTTTCTCAGAACAAAAGAACTGTGCTTCCTACACACGGGCCATATCTAGTTCAACTCTGCTTAGGAAACTGACAAGAACAGTAGCTCCTCTTCAGTCCGATACACTGTACTTGCTGGGATCAGATGCGAGTGCTATTTGCACTGTGTATGGCAATGGGAGCGCAATAGTGACTCTTCTTACCAGAAAACAACTCTTGCTCGTAGGACCAGAAACTGCATGTGATTCAACTCCGTTTAGGACTGGGAAACAAATGCTAGCTCGCCTTACATGAAACACTCTCTGCTTTTGAGAAAAGAGCACTCTTCTACTCTACTGTGTTTCCTATGGGTTCCAAACAGTGAGCTTGCTCAGAACAAAGAACTGTGCTTCCTACACACATGGACCATATCTAGTTCAACTCTGCTTAGGAAACTGACAAGAACAGTAGCTCCTCTTCAGTCCGATACACTGTACTTCCTGGGAACAGACGCGAGTGTTATTTGCACTGTGTATGTCAAAGGGAGCGCAATAGTGACTTTCCTTACCAGAAAACAACTCTTGCTCGTAGGACCAGAAACTGCATGTGATTCAACTCCATTTAGGACTGGGAAAAAAATGATAGCTTGCCTTACAAAAAACACACTCTGCTTTTGAGAAAAGAGCACTCTTCTACTGTACTGTTTCCTATGGGGTCCCAACAGTGAGCTTGCTCAGAACAAAAGAACTGTGCTTCCTACACACATCGACCATATCTAGTTCAACTCTGCTTAGGAAACTGACAAGAACAGTAGCTCCTATTCAGTCCAATACACTGTACATGCTGGGAACAGACGCGAGTGCTATTTGCACTGTGTATGGCTTTTGGAGCACAATAGTGACTCTTCTTACCAGAAAACAACTCTTGCTCATAGGACCAAAAACTGCATGTGACTCAAATCCATTTAGGACTGGGAAACAAACGCGAGCTTGCCTTACAAGAAACATACTCTGCTTTATAGAAAAGAGCACTCTTCTACTCTACTGTGTTTCCTATAGGGCCAGAACAGTGAGCTTGCTCAGAACAAAAGAACTGTGCTTTCTACACACACGGTCCTTATCTAGTTCAACTCTGCTTAGGAAACTGACAAGAACAGTAGCTCCTCTTCAGTCCGATACACTGTACTTGCTGGGAACAGACGCGAGTGCTACTTGCACTGTGTATGGCAATTGAAGCTCAATAGTGACTCGTCTTACCAGAAAACAACTCTTGCTCGTAGCACAAAAAACTGCATGTGACTCAACTCCATTTAGGACTGGGAAACAAACTCTAGCTTGCCTTACAAGAAACACACTCTGTTTTTGAGAAAAGAGCACTCTTCTACTCTACTGTGTTTCCTATAGGGCCAGAACAGTGAGCTTGCTCAGAACAAATGAACTGTGCTTCCTAGACACACGGGCCATATATAGTTCAACTCTGCTTAGGAGACTGACAAGAACAGTAGCTCCTCCTCAGTCCAATACACTGTACTTGCTGGGAACAGACGTGAGTGCTATTTGCACTGTGTATGGCAATGAGAGCGCAATAGTGGCTTTCCTTACCAGAAAACAACTCTTGCTCGTAGGACCACACACTATATGTGATTCAACGCCATTTAGGACTGGGAAACAAATGCTAGCTTGTCTTACAAGAAACACACTCTGCTTCTGAGAAAAGAGCACTCTTCTACTCTACTGTGTTTCCTATGGGGTCCAAACAGTGAGCTTGCTCAGAACAAAGAACTGTGCTTCCTACACACATGGACCATATCTAGTTCAACTCTGCTTAGGAGACTGACAAGAACAGTAGCTCCTCTTCAGTCCTATACACTGTACTTGCTGGTAACAGACGCGAGTGCTATTTGCACTGTGTATGGCAATGAGAGCGCAATAGTGGCTTTCCTTACCAGAAAAGAACTCTTGCTCGTAGGACCACACACTGCATGTGATTCAACGCCATTTAGGACTGGGAAACAAATGCTAGCTCGCCTTACAAGAAACACACTCTGCTTCTGAGAAAAGAGCACTCTTCTACTCTACTGTGTTTCCTATGGGGTCCAAACAGTGAGCTTGCTCAGAACAAAAGAACTGTGCTTCCTACACACATCGACCATATCTAGTTCAACTCTGCTTAGGAAACTGACAAGAACAGTATCTCCTCTTCAGTCCAATACACTGTATTTGCGGGGAAGAGTCGAGAGTGCTATTTGCACTGTGTATGGAAATTGGAGCACAATAGTGACTCGTCTTACCAGAAAACAACTCTTGCTCGTAGGAAAAAAAACTGCATGTGACTCAACTCCATTTAGGTCTAGGAAACAAACGCTAGCTCGCGTTACAAGAAACACACTCTGCTTTAGAGAAAAGAGCACTCTTCTACTCTACTGTGTTTCCTATGGGGTCCGAACAGTGAGATTTCTCAGAACAAAAGAACTGTGCTTCCTACACACACAGCCATATCTAGTTCAATTCTGCTTAGGAACCTGACAAGAACAGTAGCTCCTCTTCAGTCCAATACACTGTACTGCTGGGAACAGACGCCAGTGCTATTTGTCCTGTGTATGGCAATGGCAGCGCAATAGTGACTATTCTTATCATAAAACAACTCTTGCTCGTAGGACCAGAAACTGCATGTGATTCAACTCCGTTTAGGACTGGGAAACAAATGCTAGCTCGCCTTACATGAAACACTCTCTGATTTTGAGAAAAGAGCACTCTTCTACTCTACTGTGTTTCCTATGGTGTCCAAACAGTGAGCTTGCTCAGAACAAAGAACTGTGCTTCCTACACACATGGACCATATCTAGTTCAACTCTGCTTAGGAAACTGACAAGAACAGTAGATCCTCTTCAGTCCGATACACTGTACTTGCTGGGAACAGACGCGAGTGCTATTTGCACTGTGTATGGCAAAGGGAGTGCAATAGTGACTTTCCTTACCAGAAAACAACTCTTGCTCGTAGGACCAGAAACTGCATGTGATTCAAATCCATTTATTACTGGGAAACAAACGATAGCTTGCCTTACAAAAAACACACTCTGCTTTTGAGAAAAGAGCACTCTTCTATCTACTGTGTTTCCTATGAGGTCCGAACAGTGATCTTGCTCAGAACAAAAGAACTGTGCTTCCTACACACACGGCCATATCTAGTTCAATTCTGCTTAGGAATCTGACAAGAACAATAGATCCTCCTCAGTCCAATACACTGTACTTGCTGCAAACAGACGACAGTGCTATTTGTCCTGTGTATGGCAATGGCAGCACAACAGTGACTATTCTTACCATAAAACAACTCTTGCTCGTAGGACAGAAACTGCATGTGATTCCACTCCATTTAGGACTGGGAAACAAACGCTAGCTCGCCTTACAAGAAACACATTCTGCTTTTGACAAAAGAGCACTCTTCTACTCTACTGTGTTTCCTACGGGCTCCAAACAGTGAGCTTACTCAGAACAAAAGAACTATGCTTCCTACACTCATGGCCTATCTAGTTCAATTCTGCTTAGGATACTGACAAGAACAGTAGTTCCTCTTCAGTCCAATACACTGTACTTGCGGGGAAGAGACGCGAGTGCTATTTGCACTGTGTATGGCAATTGGAGCACAATAGTGACTCGTCTTACCAGAAAACAACTCTTGCTCATTTGACAAAAAACTGCATGTGACTCAACTCCATTTAGGTCTGGGAAACAAACGCTAGCTCACCTTACAAGAAACACACTCTGCTTTAGAGAAAAGAGCACTCTTCTACTCTACTGTGTTTCCTATAGGGCCAGAACACTGAGCTTGCTCAGAACATAATAACTGTGCCTGCTACACACACGGGCCATATCTAGTTCAACTCTGCTTAGGAAACTGACAAGAACAGTAGCTCCTCTTCAGTCCCATACACTGTACTTGCTGAGAACAGACGCGAGTGCTACTTGCACTGTGTATGGCAATTGGAGCTCAATAGTGACTCGTCTTACCAGAAAACAACTCTTGCTCGTAGCACAAAAAACTGCATGTGACTCAACTCCATTTAGGACTGGGAAACAAACTCTAGCTTGCCTTACAAGAAACACACTCTGTTTTTGAGAAAAGAGCACTCTTCTACTCTACTGTGTTTCCTATAGGGCCAGAACAGTGAGCTTGCTCAGAACAAATGAACTGTGCTTCCTAGACACACGGGCCATATATAGTTTAACTCTGCTTAGGAGACTGACAAGAACAGTAGCTCCTCTTCAGTCCAATACACTGTACTTGCTGGGAACAGACGTGAGTGCTATTTGCACTGTGTATGGCAATGAGAGCGCAATAGTGGCTTTCCTTACCAGAAAACAACTCTTGCTCGTAGGACCACACACTATATGTGATTCAACGCCATTTAGGACTGGGAAACAAATGCTAGCTTGTCTTACAAGAAAAACACTCTGATTCTGAGAAAAGAGCACTCTTCTACTCTACTGTGTTTCCTATGGGGTCCAAACAGTGAGCTTGCTCAGAACAAAAGAACTGTGCTTCCTACACACATCGACCATATGTAGTTCAACTCTGCTTAGGAAACTGACAAGAACAGTAGCTCCTCTTCAGTCCAATACACTGTACTTGCTGGGAAAAGACGCGAGTGCTATTTGCCCTGTGTATGGCAATGGGAGCGCAATAGTGACTTTCCTTACCAGAAAACAACTCTTGTTCGTAGGACCAGAAACTGCATGTGATTCAACTCCATTTAGGACTAGGAAACAAACGCTAGTTCGCCTTAGAAGAAAGACACTCTGCTTTTGAGAAAAGAGCACTCTTCTACTCTACTGTGTTTCCTATGGGGTCCAAACAGTGAGCTTGCTCAGAACAAAGAACTGTGCTTCCTACACACATGGACCATATCAAGTTCAACTCTGCTTAGGAAACTGACAAGAACAGTAGCTCCTCTTCAGTCCGATACACTGTACTTGCAGGGAACAGACGCGAGTGCTATTTCCACTGTGTATGGCAAAGGGAGCACAATAGTGACTTTCCTTACCAGAAAACAACTCTTGCTCGTAGGACCAGAAAATGCATGTGATTCAACGCCATTTAGGACTGGGAAACAAATGATAGCTTGCCTTACAAAAAACACACTGTGCTTTTGAGAAAAGAGCACTCTTCTACTCTACTGTGTTTCCTATGGGGTTCGAACAGTGAGCTTGCTCAGAACAAAAGAACTGTGCTTCCTACACACACGGCCATATCCAGTTCAATTCTGCTTAGGAACCTGACAAGAACAGTAGATCCTCTTCAGTCCAATACACTGTACTTGCTGCGAACAGACGCCAGTGCTATTGTTCCTGTGTGTGGCAATGGCAGCACAATAGTGACTATTTTTACCATAAAACAACTCTTGCTCGTAGGACAGAAACTGCATGTGATTCCACTCCATTTAGGACAGGGAAACAAACGCTAGATCGCCTTACAAGAAACACACTCTGCTTTAGAGAAAAGAGCACTCTTCTACTCTACTGTGTTTCCTATGGGGTCCAAAGCGTGAGCTTGCTCAGAACAAAAGAACTGTGCTTCCTACACACAAGGACCATATGTAGTTCAACTCTGCTTACGAAACTGATAAAAACAGTAGCTCCTATTCAGTCCAATACACTGTACTTGCTGGGAAAAGACGCGAGTGCTATTTGCCCTGTGTATGGCAATGGGAGCACAATTGTGACTTTCCTTACCAGAAAACAACTCTTGTTCGTAGGACCAGATACTGCATGTGATTCAACTCCATTTAGGACTGGGAAACAAACGCTAGCTCGCCTTACAAGAAACACACTCTGCTTTTGAGAAAAGAGCACTCTTCTACTCTACTGTGTTTCCTATGGCGTCCAAACAGTGAGCTTGCTCAGAACAAAAGAACTGTGCTTCCTACACACAAGGACCATATGTAGTTCAACTCTGCTTAGGAAACTGACAAGAACAGTAGCTCCTATTCAGTCCAATACACGGTACTTGCTGGGAACAGACGCGAGTGCTATTGGCACTGTGTATGGCATTTGGAGCGCAATAGTGACTCTTCTTACCAGAAAACAACTCTTGCTCGTAGGACCAAAAACTGTCTGTGACTCAACTCCATTTAGGACTGGGAAACAAACGTGAGCTCGCCGTACAAGAAACACACTCTGCTTTAGAGAAAAGAGCACTCTTCTACTCTACTGTGTTTCCTACAGGGCCAGAACAGTGAGCTTGCTCAGAACAAAAGAACTGTGCTTCCTACACACACGGGCCATATCTAGTTCAATTCTGCTTAGGAAACTGACAAGAACAGTAGCTCCTTTTCAGTCCGATACACTGTACTTGCTGAGAACAGACGCGAGTGCTATTTGCACTGTGAATGGCAATTAGAGCACATTAGTGACTCGTCTTACCAGAAAACAACTCTTGCTCGTAGGACAAAAAACTGCATGGGACTCAACTCCATTTAGGACTGGGAAACAAACTCTAGCTCGCCTTACAAGAAAAACACTCTGCTTTTGAGAAAAGAGCAGTATTCTAATCTAAAGTGTTTCCTATAGGGCCAGAACATTGAGCTTGCTCAGAAAAAAAGAACTGTGCTTCCTACACACATGGGCAATATCTAGTTTAACTCTGATTAGGAAACTGAGAAGAACAGTAGCTCCTCTTCAGTCCAATACACTTTACTTGCTGGGAACAGATGGTAGTGCTATTTGCACTGTGTATGGCAATGGGAGCACAATAGTAACTTTCCTTACCAGAAAACAACTCTTGCTTGTAGGACCAGAAACTGCATGTGATTCAACTCCAATTAGGACTGGGAAACAAATGCTAGTTCGCCTTACAAGAAACACTCTCTGCTTTTTGAAAAGAGCACTCTTCCACTCTACTGTGTTTCCTATGGGGTCCAAACAGTGAGCTTGCTCAGAACAAAAGAACTGGGCTTCCTACACACATCGACCATATCTAGTTCAACTCTGCTTAGGAAACTGACAAGAACAGTAGCTCCTCTTCAGTCCAATACACTGTACTTGCTGGGAACAGACGCGAGTGCTATTTGCACTGTGTATGGCAATGGGAGCACAATAGTGACTCGTCTTACCAGAAAACAACTCTTGCTCATAGGACAAAAAACTGCATGTGACTCAACTCCATTTAGGTCTGGGAAACAAACGCTAGCTCACCTTACAAGAAACACACTCTGCTTTTGAGAAAAGAGCACTCTTCTACTCTACTGTGTTTCCTATGGGGTCCGAACAGTGAGCTTTACCAGAACAAAAGAACTGTGCTCCCTACACACACATCCATATCTAGTTCAATTCTGCTTAGGAACCTGACAAGAACAGTAGCTCCTCTTCAGTCCAATACACTGTACTGTTGGGAACAGAAGCCAGTGCTCTTTGTCCTGTGTATGGCAATGGCAGCGCAATAGTGACTATTCTTATCATAAAACAACTCTTGCTCGTAGGACCAGAAATTGCATGTGATTCAACTCCATTTAGGACTGGGAAACAAACGCTAGCTCACCTTGTAAGAAACACAATCTGCTTTAGAGAAAAGAGCACTCTTCTACTCTACTGTGTTTCCTATAGGGCCAGAACCGTGAGCTTTCTCAGAACAAAAGAACTGTGCTTCCTACACACGGGCCATATCTAGTTCAACTCTGCTTAGGAAACTGACAAGAACAGTAGCTCCTCTTCAGTCCGATACACTGTACTTGCTGGGATCAGATGCGAGTGCTATTTGCACTGTGTATGGCAATGGGAGCGCAATAGTGACTCTTCTTACCAGAAAACAACTCTTGCTCGTAGGACCAGAAACTGCATGTGATTCAACTCCGTTTAGGACTGGGAAACAAATGCTAGCTCGCCTTACATGAAACACTCTCTGCTTTTGAGAAAAGAGCACTCTTCTACTCTACTGTGTTTCCTATGGGTTCCAAACAGTGAGCTTGCTCAGAACAAAGAACTGTGCTTCCTACACACATGGACCATATCTAGTTCAACTCTGCTTAGGAAACTGACAAGAACAGTAGCTCCTCTTCAGTCCGATACACTGTACTTCCTGGGAACAGACGCGAGTGTTATTTGCACTGTGTATGTCAAAGGGAGCGCAATAGTGACTTTCCTTACCAGAAAACAACTCTTGCTCGTAGGACCAGAAACTGCATGTGATTCAACTCCATTTAGGACTGGGAAACAAATGCTAGCTCGCCTTACAAGAAACACACTCTGCTTCTGAGAAAAGAGCACTCTTCTACTCTACTGTGTTTCCTATGGGGTCCAAACAGTGAGCTTGCTCAGAACAAAAGAACTGTGCTTCCTACACACATCGACCATATCTAGTTCAACTCTGCTTAGGAAACTGACAAGAACAGTATCTCCTCTTCAGTCCAATACACTGTATTTGCGGGGAAGAGTCGAGAGTGCTATTTGCACTGTGTATGGAAATTGGAGCACAATAGTGACTCGTCTTACCAGAAAACAACTCTTGCTCGTAGGAAAAAAAACTGCATGTGACTCAACTCCATTTAGGTCTAGGAAACAAACGCTAGCTCGCGTTACAAGAAACACACTCTGCTTTAGAGAAAAGAGCACTCTTCTACTCTACTGTGTTTCCTATGGGGTCCGAACAGTGAGATTTCTCAGAACAAAAGAACTGTGCTTCCTACACACACAGCCATATCTAGTTCAATTCTGCTTAGGAACCTGACAAGAACAGTAGCTCCTCTTCAGTCCAATACACTGTACTGCTGGGAACAGACGCCAGTGCTATTTGTCCTGTGTATGGCAATGGCAGCGCAATAGTGACTATTCTTATCATAAAACAACTCTTGCTCGTAGGACCAGAAACTGCATGTGATTCAACTCCGTTTAGGACTGGGAAACAAATGCTAGCTCGCCTTACATGAAACACTCTCTGATTTTGAGAAAAGAGCACTCTTCTACTCTACTGTGTTTCCTATGGGGTCCAAACAGTGAGCTTGCTCAGAACAAAGAACTGTGCTTCCTACACACATGGACCATATCTAGTTCAACTCTGCTTAGGAAACTGACAAGAACAGTAGATCCTCTTCAGTCCGATACACTGTACTTGCTGGGAACAGACGCGAGTGCTATTTGCACTGTGTATGGCAAAGGGAGTGCAATAGTGACTTTCCTTACCAGAAAACAACTCTTGCTCGTAGGACCAGAAACTGCATGTGATTCAAATCCATTTATGACTGGGAAACAAACGATAGCTTGCCTTACAAAAAACACACTCTGCTTTTGAGAAAAGAGCACTCTTCTATCTACTGTGTTTCCTATGAGGTCCGAACAGTGATCTTGCTCAGAACAAAAGAACTGTGCTTCCTACACACACGGCCATATCTAGTTCAATTCTGCTTAGGAATCTGACAAGAACAATAGATGCTCCTCAGTCCAATACACTGTACTTGCTGCAAACAGACGACAGTGCTATTTGTCCTGTGTATGGCAATGGCAGCACAACAGTGACTATTCTTACCATAAAACAACTCTTGCTCGTAGGACAGAAACTGCATGTGATTCCACTCCATTTAGGACTGGGAAACAAACGCTAGCTCGCCTTACAAGAAACACATTCTGCTTTTGACAAAAGAGCACTCTTCTACTCTACTGTGTTTCCTACGGGCTCCAAACAGTGAGCTTACTCAGAACAAAAGAACTATGCTTCCTACACTCATGGCCTATCTAGTTCAATTCTGCTTAGGATACTGACAAGAACAGTAGTTCCTCTTCAGTCCAATACACTGTACTTGCGGGGAAGAGACGCGAGTGCTATTTGCACTGTGTATGGCAATTGGAGCACAATAGTGACTCGTCTTACCAGAAAACAACTCTTGCTCATTTGACAAAAAACTGCATGTGACTCAACTCCATTTAGGTCTGGGAAACAAACGCTAGCTCACCTTACAAGAAACACACTCTGCTTTAGAGAAAAGAGCACTCTTCTACTCTACTGTGTTTCCTATAGGGCCAGAACACTGAGCTTGCTCAGAACATAATAACTGTGCCTGCTACACACACGGGCCATATCTAGTTCAACTCTGCTTAGGAAACTGACAAGAACAGTAGCTCCTCTTCAGTCCCATACACTGTACTTGCTGAGAACAGACGCGAGTGCTACTTGCACTGTGTATGGCAATTGGAGCTCAATAGTGACTCGTCTTACCAGAAAACAACTCTTGCTCGTAGCACAAAAAACTGCATGTGACTCAACTCCATTTAGGACTGGGAAACAAACTCTAGCTTGCCTTACAAGAAACACACTCTGTTTTTGAGAAAAGAGCACTCTTCTACTCTACTGTGTTTCCTATAGGGCCAGAACAGTGAGCTTGCTCAGAACAAATGAACTGTGCTTCCTAGACACACGGGCCATATATAGTTTAACTCTGCTTAGGAGACTGACAAGAACAGTAGCTCCTCTTCAGTCCAATACACTGTACTTGCTGGGAACAGACGTGAGTGCTATTTGCACTGTGTATGGCAATGAGAGCGCAATAGTGGCTTTCCTTACCAGAAAACAACTCTTGCTCGTAGGACCACACACTATATGTGATTCAACGCCATTTAGGACTGGGAAACAAATGCTAGCTTGTCTTACAAGAAAAACACTCTGATTCTGAGAAAAGAGCACTCTTCTACTCTACTGTGTTTCCTATGGGGTCCAAACAGTGAGCTTGCTCAGAACAAAAGAACTGTGCTTCCTACACACATCGACCATATGTAGTTCAACTCTGCTTAGGAAACTGACAAGAACAGTAGCTCCTCTTCAGTCCAATACACTGTACTTGCGGGGAAGAGACGCGAGTGCTATTTGCACTGTGTATGGCAATTGGAGCACAATAGTGACTCGTCTTACCAGAAAACAACTCTTGCTCGTAGGACAAAAAACTGCATGTGACTCAACTCCATTTAGGTCTGGGAAACAAACGCTAGCTCGCCTTACAAGAAACACACTCTGCTTTAGAGAAAAGAGCACTCTTCTACTCTACTGTGTTTCCTATGGGGTCCGAACAGTGAGCTTTCTCAGAAAAAAAGAATTGTGCTTCCTACACACACAGCCATATCTAGTTCAATTCTGCTTAGGAACCTGACAAGAACAGTGGCTCCTCTTCAGTCCAATACACTGTACTGCTGGGAACAGACGCCAGTGTTATTTGTCCTGTGTATGGCAATGGCAGCACAATAGTGACTATTCTTATCATAAAACAACTCTTGCTTGTAGGACCAGAAACTGTATGTGATTCAACTTCATTTAGGACTGTGAAACAAACGCTAGCTTGCCTTACTAGAAACACAATCTGCTTTAGAGAAAAGAGCACTCTTCTATTCTACTCTGTTTCCTATAGGGCCAGAACAGTGAGCTTGCTCAGAACAAAAGAACTGTGCTTCCTACAAACGGGCCATATCTAGTTCAACTCTGCTTAGGAAACTGACAAGAACAGTAGCTCCTCTTCAGTCCGATACACTGTACTTGCTGAGAACAGAGGGGAGTGCTACTTGCACTGTGTATGGCAATTGGAGCACAATAGTGACTCGGGTTACCAGAAAACAACTCTTGCTCGTAGCACAAAAAACTGCATGTGACTCAACTCCATTTAGGACTGGAAAACAAACTCTAGCTCGCCTTACAAGAAACACACTCTGTTTTTGAGAAAAGAGCACTCTTCTAATCTACTGTGTTTCCTATAGGGCCAGAACAGTGAGCTTGCTCAGAACAAATGAACTGTGCTTCCTAGACACACGGGCCATATCTAGTTCAACTCTGCTTAGGAGACTGACAAGAACAGTAGATCCTCTTCAGTCCCATACACTGTACTTGCTAGTAACAGACGCGAGTGCTATTTGCACTGTGTATGGCAATGGGAGCACAATAGTGACTTTCCTTACCAGAAAACAACTCTTGCTCGTAGGACCAGAAACTGCATGTGATTCAACTACGTTTAGGACTGGGAAAAAAATGCTTGCTCGCCTTACATGAAACACTCTCTGCTTTTGAGAAAAGAGCACTCTTCTACTCTACTGTGTTTCCTATGGGGTCCAAACAGTGAGCTTGCTCAGAACAAAGAACTGTGCTTCCTACACACATGGACCATATCTAGTTCAACTCTGCTTAGGAGACTGACAAGAACAGTAGATTCTCTTCAGTCCGATACACTGTACTTGCTGGGAACAGACGCGAGTGCTATTTGCACTGTGTATGGAAATGGGAGCGCAATAGTGACTTTCCTTACCAGAAAACAACTCTTGCTCGTAGGACCAAAAACTGCATGTGATTCAACTCCTTTCAGGACTGGGAAACAAATGCTAGATCGCCTTACATGAAACACTCTCTGCTTTTGAGAAAAGAGCACTCTTCTACTCTCCTGTGTTTCCTATGGGGTCCAAACAGTGAGCTTGCTCAGAACAAAGAACTGTGCTTCCTACACACATGGACCATATCTAGTTCAACTCTGCTTAGGAAACTGACAAGTACAGTAGCTCCTATTCAGTCCGATACACTGTACTTGCTAGGAACAGATGCGAGTGCTATTTGCACTGTGTATGGCAAAGGGAGCACATTAGTGACTTTCCTTAACAGAAAACAACTCTTGCTCGTAGGACCAGAAATTGCATGTGACTCAACTCCATTTAGGACTGGGAAACAAATGATAGCTTGCCTTACAAAAAACACACTCTGCTTTTGAGAAAAGAGCACTCTTCTACTCTACTGTGTTTCCTATGGGGATCCGAACAGTGAGCTTGCTCAGAACAAAAGAACTGTGCTTCCTACACACATGGCCATATCTAGTTCAATTCTGCTTAGGAACCTGACAAGAACAGTAGATCCTCTTCAGTCCTATACACTGTACTTGCTGCGAACAGACGCCAGTGCTATTTGTCCTGTGTATGGCAATGGCAGCACAATAGTGACTATTCTTACCATAAAACAACTCTTGCTCATAGGACAGAAACTGCATGTGATTCCACTCCATTTAGGACTGGGAAACAAATGCTAGCTCGCCTTACAAGAAACACACTGTGCTTTAGAGAAAAGAGCACTCTTCTACTCTACTGGGTTTCCTATGGGGTCCAAACAGTGAGCTTGCTCAGAACAAAGAACTGTGCTTCCTACACACATGGACCATATCTAGTTCAACTCTGCTTAGGAAACTGACAAGAACAGTAGCTCCTCTTCAGTCCAATACACTGTACTTGCGGGGAAGAGACGCGAGTGCTATTTGCACTGTGTATGGCAATTGGAGCACAATAGTGACTCGTCTTACCAGAAAACAACTCTTGCTCGTAGGACAAAAAACTGCATGTGACTCAACTCCATTTAGGTCTGGGAAACAAACGCTAGCTCGCCTTATAAGAAACACACTCTGCTTTAGAGAAAAGAGCACTCTTCTACTCTACTGTGTTTCCTATGGGGTCTGAACAGTGAGCTTTCTCAGAAAAAAAGAATTGTGCTTCCTACACACACAGCCATATCTAGTTCAATTCTGCTTAGGAACCTGACAAGAACAGTGGCTCCTCTTCAGTCCAATACACTGTACTGCTGGGAACAGACGCCAGTGTTATTTGTCCTGTGTATGGCAATGGCAGCACAATAGTGACTATTCTTATCATAAAACAACTCTTGCTTGTAGGACCAGAAACTGTATGTGATTCAACTTCATTTAGGACTGTGAAACAAACGCTAGCTCGCCTTACTAGAAACACAATCTGCTTTAGAGAAAAGAGCACTCTTCTATTCTACTCTGTTTCCTATATGGCCAGAACAGTGAGCTTGCTCAGAACAAAAGAACTGTGCTTCCTACACACGGGCCATATCTAGTTCAACTCTGCTTAGGAAACTGACAAGAACAGTAGCTCCTCTTCAGTCTGATACACTGTACTTGCTGAGAACAGACGCGAGTGCTACTTGCACTGTGTATGGCAATTGGAGCACAATAGTGACTCGGGTTACCAGAAAACAACTCTTGCTCGTAGCACAAAAAACTGCATGTGACTCAACTCCATTTAGGACTGGAAAACAAACTCTAGCTTGCCTTACAAGAAACACACTCTGTTTTTGAGAAAAGAGCACTCTTCTAATCTACTGTGTTTCCTATAGGGCCAGAACAGTGAGCTTGCTCAGAACAAATGAACTGTGCTTCCTAGACACACGGGCCATATCTAGTTCAACTCTGCTTAGGAGACTGACAAGAACAGTAGATCCTCTTCAGTCCCATACACTGTACTTGCTAGTAACAGACGCGAGTGCTATTTGCACTGTATATGGCAATGGGAGCGCAATAGTGACTTTCCTTACCAGAAAACAACTCTTGCTCGTAGGACCAGAAACTGCATGTTATTCAACTCCGTTTAGGACTGGGAAAAAAATGCTTGCTCGCCTTACATGAAACACTCTCTGCTTTTGAGAAAAGAGCACTCTTCTACTCTACTGTGTTTCCTATGGGGTCCAAACAGTGAGCTTGCTCAGAACAAAGAACTGTGCTTCCTACACACATGGACCATATCTAGTTCAACTCTGCTTAGGAGACTGACAAGAACAGTAGATTCTCTTCAGCCCGATACACTGTACTTGCTGGGAACAGACGCGAGTGCTATTTGCACTGTGTGTGGAAATGGGAGCGCAATAGTGACTTTCATTACCAGAAAACAACTCTTGCTCGTAGGACCAAAAACTGCATGTCATTCAACTCCTTTTAGGACTGGGAAACAAATGCTAGATCGCCTTACATGAAACACTCTCTGCTTTTGAGAAAAGAGCACTCTTCTACTCTACTGTGTTTCCTATGGGGTCCAAACAGTGAGCTTGCTCAGAACAAAGAACTGTGCTTCCTACACACATGGACCATATCTAGTTCAACTCTGCTTAGGAAACTGACAAGAACAGTAGCTCCTCTTCAGTCCAATACACTGTACTTGCGGGGAAGAGACGCGAGTGCTATTTGCACTGTGTATGGCAATTGGAGCACAATAGTGACTCGTCTTACCAGAAAACCACTCTTGCTCGTAGGACAAAAAACTGCATGTGACTCAACTCCATTTAGGTCTGGGAAACAAACGCTAGCTCGCCATACAAGAAACACACTCTGCTTTAGAGAAAAGAGCACTCTTCTACTCTACTGTGTTTCCTATGGGGTCCGAACAGTGAGCTTTCTCAGAAAAAAAGAATTGTGCTTCCTACACACACAGCCATATCTAGTTCAATTCTGCTTAGGAACCTGACAAGAACAGTGGCTCCTCTTCAGTCCAATACACTGTACTGCTGGGAACAGACGCCAGTGTTATTTGTCCTGTGTATGGCAATGGCAGCACAATAGTGACTATTCTTATCATAAAACAACTCTTGCTTGTAGGACCAGAAACTGTATGTGATTCAACTTCATTTAGGACTGTGAAACAAACGCTAGCTCGCCTTACTAGAAACACAATCTGCTTTAGAGAAAAGAGCACTCTTCTATTCTACTCTGTTTCCTATAGGGCCAGAAGAGTGAGCTTGCTCAGAACAAAAGAACTGTGCTTCCTACACACGGGCCATATCTAGTTCAACTCTGCTTAGGAAACTGACAAGAACAGTAGCTCCTCTTCAGTCCGATACACTGTACTTGCTGAGAACAGACGCGAGTGCTACTTGCACTGTGTATGGCAATTGGAGCACAATAGTGACTCGTGTTACCAGAAAACAACTCTTGCTCGTAGCACAAAAAACTGCATGTGACTCAACTCCATTTAGGACTGGAAAACAAACTCTAGCTCGCCTTACAAGAAACACACTCTGTTTTTGAGAAAAGAGCACTCTTCTAATCTACTGTGTTTCCTATAGGGCCAGAACAGTGAGCTTGCTCAGAACAAATGAACTGTGCTTCCTAGACACACGGGCCATATCTAGTTCAACTCTGCTTAGGAGACTGACAAGGACAGTAGATCCTCTTCAGTCCCATACACTGTACTTGCTAGTAACAGACACGAGTGCTATTTGCACTGTGTATGGCAATGGGAGCGCAATAGTGACTTTCCTTACCAGAAAACAACTCTTGCTCGTAGGACCAGAAACTGCATGTGATTCAACTACGTTTAGGACTGGGAAAAAAATGCTTGCTCGCCTTACATGAAACACACTCTGCTTTTGAGAAAAGAGCACTCTTCTACTCTACTGTGTTTCCTATGGGGTCCAAACAGTGAGCTTGCTCAGAACAAAGAACTGTGCTTCCTACACACATGGACCATATCTAGTTCAACTCTGCTTAGGAGACTGACAAGAACAGTAGATTCTCTTCAGTCTGATACACTGTACTTGCTGGGAACAGACGCGAGTGCTATTTGCACTGTGTATGGAAATGGGAGCGCAATAGTGACTTTCCTTACCAGAAAACAACTCTTGCTCGTAGGACCAAAAACTGCATGTGATTCAACTCCTTTTAGGACTGGGAAACAAATGCTAGATCGCCTTACATGAAACACTCTCTGCTTTTGAGAAAAGAGCACTCTTCTACTCTCCTGTGTTTCCTATGGGGTCCAAACAGTGAGCTTGCTCAGAACAAAAGAACTGTGCTTCCTACACACACGGCCATATCTAGTTCAATTTCATTAGGAACCTGACAAGAACAGTAGATCCTCTTCAGTCCTATACACTGTACTTGCTGTGTACAGACGCCAGTGCTATTTGTCCTGTGTATGGCAATGGCAGCACAATAGTGACTATTCTTACCATAAAACAACTCTTGCTCGTAGGACAGAAACTGCATGTGATTCCACTCCATTTAGGACTGGGAAACAAATGTCAGCTCGCCTTACAAGAAACACACTCTGCTTTAGAGAAAAGAGCACTCTTCTACTCTACTGTGTTTCCTATGGGGTCCAAACAGTGAGCTTGCTCAAAACATAAGAACTGTGCTTCCTACACACAAGGACCATATGTAGTTCAACTCTGCTTAAGAAACTGACAAGAACAGTAGGTCCTATTCAGTCCGATACACTGTACTTGCTGAGAGCAGACGCGAGTGGTACTTGCATTGTGTACGGGAATTGGAGCACAATAGTGACTCGTCTTACCAGAAAACAACTCTTGCTCATAGGACAAAAAACTACATGTGACTCAACTCCATTTAGGACTGGGAAACAAACGCTAGCTCGCCTTACAAGAAACACACTCTGTTTTTGAGAAAAGGGCACTCTTCTACTCTACTGTGTTTCCTTTAGGGCCAGAACAGTGAGCTTGCTCAGAACAAA
>NW_026736508.1:0-68000 GCF_949786415.1 Peromyscus eremicus
GTACAGTGTTGGACTGAAGAGGAGCTACTGTTCTTGTCAGGTTCCTAAGCAGAGTTGAACTAGATATGGCCCGTGTGTATAGGAAGCACAGTTCTTTTGTTCTGAGCAAGCTCACTGTTTGGACCCCATAGGAAACACAGTAGAGTAGAATAGTGCTCCTTTCTCTAAAGCAGAGTGTGTTTCTTGTAAGGCAAGCCAGCGTTTGTTTCCCAGTCCTAAATGGAGTAGAATATCATGCCGTTTCTGGTCCTATGAGCAAGAGTTGTTTTCTGGTAAGGAAAGTCACTATTGCGATGCCATTGCCATACACAGGACAAATAGCACTGGCGTCTGTTGCCAGCAAGTACAGTGTATTGGACTGAAGAGGATCTACTGTTCTTGTCAGGTTTCTAAGCAGACTTGAACTAGATATGGCCGTGTGTGTAGGAAGCACAATTTTTTTTTGTTCTGAGCAAGCTCACTGTTTGGACCCCATAGGAAACACAGTAGAGTAGAAGAGTGCTCTTTTCTCAAAAGCCGACTGTGTTTCTTGTAAGGCGAGCTAGCGTTTGTTTCCCAGTCCTAAATGGAGGTGAAACACATGCAGTTTCTGGTCCTACGAGCAAGAGTTGTTTTCTGGTAAGGAAAGTCACTATTGCACTCCTATTGCCATATACAGTGCAAATAGCACTCGCGTCTGTTCCCAGCAAGTACAGTGTATTGGACTGAAGAGGAGCTACTGTTCTTGTCAGTTTCCTAAGCAGAGGTGAACTAGATATGGCCCGTGTGTAGGAAGCACAGTTCTTTTGTTCTGAGCAAGCTCACTGTTCTGGCCCTATAGGAAACACAGTAGAGTAGAAGAATGCTCTTTTCTCTAAAGCAGAGTGTGTATCTTGTAAGGCGAGGTAGCGTTTGTTTCCCAGTCCTAAATGGAGGTGAAACACTTGCAGTTTCTGGTCCTATGAGCAAGAGTTGTTTTATGGTAAGAATAGTCACTATTGTGCTGCCATTGCCATACACAGGACAAATAGCACTGGCGTCTGTTCCCAGCAAGTACAGTGTATTGGACTAAAGGGGATCTACTGTTCTTGTCAGGATCCTAAGCAGAGTAGAACTAGATATGGCCCGTGTGTGTAGGAAGCACAGTTATTATGTTCTGAGCAAGCTCACTGTTCTGGCCCTATAGGAAACACAGTAGAGTAGAAGAGTGCTCTTTTCTCTAAAGCAGAGTGTGTTTCTTTTAAGGCAAGCTAGCGTTTGTTTCCTAGTCCTAAATGGAGTTGAATCACATGCAGTTTCTGGTCCTACGAACAAGAGTTGTTTACTGGTAAGGAAAGTCACGATTGTGCTCCCATTGCCATACACAGTGCAAATAGCACTCACGTCTGATCCCAGCAAGTACAGTGTATCGGACTGAAGAGGAGCTACTGTTCTTTCAGTTTCCTAAGCAGAGTTGAACTACATATGCCCCGTGTGTGTAGGAAGCACAGTTCTTTTGTTCTGAGCAAGCTCACTGTTCTGGCCGTATAGGAAACACAGTAGAGTAGAAGAGTACTATTTTCTCAAAAGCAGAGTGTGTTTCTTGTAAGGCGAGCTAGTGTTTGTTTCCCAGTCATAAATGGAGTTGAATCCCATGCAGTTTCTGTTCCTAGGAGCAAGAGTTGTTTCCTGGTAAGAAGAGTCACTATTGTGCTCCCATTGCCATACACAGTGCAAATAGCACTTCGTCTGTTCCCAGCATGTACAGTGTATTGGACTGAAGAGGATCTACTGTTCTTGGCAGTTTCCTAAGCAGAATTGAACTAGATATGGCCGTGTTTGTAGGAAGCACATTTCTTTTGTTCTGAGCAAGCTCACTGTTTTGGCCCTATAGGAAACACAGTAGAGTAGAACAGTGCTGTTTTCTCAAAAGCAGAGTGTGTTTCTTGTAAGGCGAGCTAGTGTTTGTTTCCCAGTCATAAATGGAGTTGAATCCCATGCAGTTTCTGTTCCTAGGAGCAAGAGTTGTTTCCTGGTAAGAAGAGTCACTATTGTGCTCCCATTGCCATACACAGTGCAAATAGCACTTCGTCTGTTCCCAGCATGTACAGTGTATTGGACTGAGGAGGATCTACTGTTCTTGGCAGTTTCCTAAGCAGAATTGAACTAGATATGGCCGTGTTTGTAGGAAGCACATTTCTTTTGTTCTGAGCAAGCTCACTGTTTTGGCCCTATAGGAAACACAGTAGAGTAGAACAGTGCTGTTTTCTCAAAAGCAGAGTGTGTTTCTTGTAAGGCGAGCTAGCGTTTGTTTCCCAGTCCTAAATGGAGTTGAATCACATGCAGTTTTTGGTCCCATGAGCAAGAGTTGTTTTCTGCTAAGGAAAGTCACTATTGCGCTCCCATTCCCATACACCCTGCAAATAGCACTCGCATCTGTTCTAAGCAAGTACAGTGTATTGCACTGAAGAGGATCTACTGTTCTTGTCAGTTTCCTAAGCAGAGTTGAACTAGATATAGCCCGTGTGTGTAGGAAGCAGAGTTCTTTTTTACTGAGCAAGCTCACTGTTCTGGCCCTAGAGGAAACACATTAGAGTAGAAGAGTATTTTTTTCTCAAAAGCAGAGTGTGTTTATTGTAAGGCCAGCTAGCGTTTGTTTTCCAGTCCTAAATGGAGTTGAATCACATGCAGTTTCTGGTCCTACGAGCAAAAGTTGTCTTCTGGTAAGAAGAGTCACTATTGAGCTCTGATTGTCATTCACAGTGCAAATAGCACTGGAGTTTGTTCCCAGCATGTACAGTGTATTGGACTGATGAGGATCTACTGTTCTTGTCAGTTTCCAAAGCAGAATTGACCTAGATATGGCCGTGTGTGTAGGAAGCACAGTTCTTTTGTTCTGAGCAAGCTCACCGTTTTGGCCCTATAGGAAACACAGTAGAGTAGACGAGTGCTCTTTTCTCAAAAGCAGAGTGTGTTTCTTGTAAAACGAGCTAGCGTTTGTTTCCCAGTCCTAAATGGAGTTGAATCACATGCAGTTTTTGGTCCCATGAGCAAGAGTTGTTTTCTGGTAAGGAAAGTCACTATTGCGCTCCCTTTCCCATACACAGTGCAAATAGCACTCGCGTCTGTTCCCAGCAAGTACAGAGTATTGGACTGAAGACGAGCTACTCTTCTTGTCAGTTTCCTAAGCAGAGTTGAACTAGATATGGACCATGTATGTAGGAAGCACAGTTCTTTTGTTCTGAGCAAGCTCACTGTTCGGACCCCATAGGAACCACAGTAGAGTAGAAGAGTGCCTTTTTCTCAAAAGCAGAGTGTGTTTCTTGTAAGGCGAGCTAGCGTTTGTTTCCCAGTCCTAAATGGAGTTGAATCACAGGCAGTTTCTGGTCCTATGAGCAAGAGTTGTTTTCTGGTTAGAAGAGTCACTATTGCGCTCCCATTGCCATACACAGGACAAATAGCACTGGCATCTGTTGCCAGCAAGTACAGTGTATTGGACTGAAGAGGAGCTACTGTTCTTGTCAGGTTCCTAAGCAGACTTGAACTAGATATGGCCGTGTGTGTAGGAAGCACAATTTTTTTTTGTTCTGAGCAAGCTCACTGTTTGGACCCCATAGGAAACACAGTAGAGTAGAAGAGTGCTCTTTTCTCAAAAGCAGAGTATGTTTCTTGTAAGGCGAGCTAGCGTTTGTTTCCCAGTCCTAAATGGAGTTGAATCACATCCAGGTTCTGGTCCTACGAGCAAGAGTTGTTTTCTGGTAAGGAAAGTCACTATTGCGCTCCCATTGCCATACACAGTGCAAATAGCACTCCCGTCTCTTCCTAGCAAGTATAGTGTATTGGACTGAAGAGGAGCTACTGTTCTTCTCAGTTTCCTAAGCAGAGTTGAACTAGATATGCCTCGTGTGTGTAGGAAGCACAGTTCTTTTGTTCTGAGCAAGTTCACCGTTCTGGCCCTATGGGAAACACAGTAGAGTAGAAGTGTGCTCTTTTCTCAAAAGCAGAGTGTGTTTCTTGTAAGGCGAGCTAGCGTTTGTTTCCCAGTCCTAAATGGAGTTGAGTCACATGCAGTTTTTTGTTCTACGAGCAATAGTTGTTTTCTGGTAAGGCGAGTCACTATTGTGCTCCCATTGCCATACACAGTGTAAATAGCACTCGCGTCTCTTCCCAGCAAGTACAGTGTATTGGACTGAATAGGATCTACTGTTCTTTTCAGTTTCCTAAGCAGAGGTGAACTAGATATTGCCCATGTGTGTAGGAAGCACAGTTCTTTTGTTCTGAGCAAGCTCACTGTTCCGACCCCATAGGAAACACAGTAGAGTAGAAGAGTGCTCTTTTCTCAAAAGCAGAGTGTGTTTCATGTAAGGCGAGGTAGCATTTGTTTCCCAGTCTTAAATGGAGTTGAATCACATGCAGTTACTGGTCCTATGAGCAAGAGTTGTTTTCTGGTAAGGAAAGTCACTATTGCGCTCCCATTGACATACACAGTGCAAATAGCTCTGGCGTCTGTTCCCAGCAAGTACAGTGTATCGGACTGAAGAGGAGCTACTGTTCTTGTCAGTTTCCTAAGCAGAGTTGAACTAGATATGGCCCGTGTGCGTAGGATGCTCAGTTCTTATGTTCTGAGCAAGCTCACTGTTCTGGCCCTATATTAAACACAGTAGAGTAGAAGAATGCTCTTTTCTCTAAAGCAGAGTGTATATCTTGTAAGGCGAGCTAGTGTTTGTTTCAGAGTCCTAAATGGAGGTGAAACACATGCATTTTCTGGTCCTATGAGCAAGAGTTGTTTTATGGTAAGAATAATCACTATTGCGCTGCCATTGCCATACACAGGACAAATAGCACTGGCGTCTGTTCAAAGCAAGTACAGTGTATTGGACTAAAGGGGATCTACTGTTCTTGTCAGGTTCCTAAGCAGAGTTGAACTAGATATGGCCCGTGTGTGTAGGAAGCACAGTTATTATGTTCTGAGCAAGCTCACTGTTCTGGCCTTTTAGGAAACACAGTAGAGTAGAAGAGTGCTCTTTTCTCTAAAGCAGAGTGTGTTTCTTGTAAGGCAAGGTAGCGTTTATTTCCTAGTCCTAAATGGAGTTGAATCACATGCAGTTTCAGGTCCTACGAACAAGAGTTGTTTTCTGGTAAGGAAAGTCACGATTGTGCTCCCATTGCCATACACAGTGCAAATAGCACTCGCGTCTGTTCCCAGCAAGTACAGAGTATTGGACTGAAGACGAGCTACTCTTCTTGTCAGTTTCCTAAGCAGAGTTGAACTAGATATGGACCATGTATGTAGGAAGCACAGTTCTTTTGTTCTGAGCAAGCTCACTGTTCGGACCCCATAGGAACCACAGTAGAGTAGAAGAGTGCCTTTTTCTCAAAAGCAGAGTGTGTTTCTTGTAAGGCGAGCTAGCATTTGTTTCCCAGTCCTAAATGGAGTTGAATCACAGGCAGTTTCTGGTCCTATGAGCAAGAGTTGTTTTCTGGTTAGAAGAGTCACTATTGCGCTCCCATTGCCATACACAGTGCAAATAGCACTCGCGTCTGTTCCCAGCAATTACAGTGTATTGGACTGAAGAAAAGCTACTATTCTTTTCAGTTTCCTAAGCAGAGTTGAACTAGATATTGCCCGTGTTTGTAGGAAGCACAGTTCTTTTCTTCTGAGCAAGCTCACTGTTCGGACCCCACAGGAATCAAAGTAGAGTAGAAGAGTGCTCTTTTCTCAAAAGCAGAGTCTGTTTCTTGTAAGGCGAGCTAGCGTTTGTTTCCCAGTCCTAAATGGAGTTGAATCACATGCAGTTTCTGGTCCTACGAGGATGAGTTGTTTTCTGGTAAGAAGAGTCACTATTGCGCTCCCATTGCCATACACAGTAAAAATAGCACTCGCGTCTGTTCCCAGCAAGTACAGTGTATTGGACTGAAGAGGAGCTACTGTTCTTGTCAGTTTCCTAAGCAGAGTTGAACTAGATATGGCCCGTATGTGTAGGAAGCACAGTTCTTTTGTTCTGAGCAAGCTCACTGTTCTGGCCATATAGGAAACACATTAGAGTAGAAGAGTGCTCTTTTCTCAAAAGCAGAGTGTGTTTCTTGTAAGGCCAGCTAGCGTTTGTTTCCCAGTCCTAAATGGAGTTGAATCACATGCAGTTTCTGGTCGTACGAGCAAGAGTTGTTTTCTGGTAAGAAGAGTCACTATTGTGCTTCCATTGTCATACACAGGGCAAATAGCACTGGCGTCTGTTCCCAGCATGTACAGTGTATTAGACTGAAGAGGATTTAATCTTCTTGTCAGTTTCCTAAGCAGAAATGAATTGATATGGCCGTGTGGGTAGGAAGCACAGTTCTTTTGTTCTGAGCAAGGTCACTTTTCGGTCCCCATAGGAATCACAGTAGAGTAGAAGAGTGCCCTTTTCTCAAAAGCAAAGTGTGTTTCTTGTAAGGCGAGCTAGCGTTTGTTTCCCAGTCCTAAATGGAGTTAAGTCACATGCAGTTTTTTGTCCTACGAGCAATAGTTGTTTTCTGGTAAGGCGAGTCACTATTGTGCTCCCATTGCCATACACAGTGTAAATAGCACTCGCGTCTCTTCCCAGCAAGTACAGTGTATTGGACTGAATAGGATCTACTGTTCTTTTCAGTTTCCTAAGCAGAGGTGAACTAGATATTGCCCATGTGTGTAGGAAGCACAGTTCTTTTGTTCTGAGCAAGCTCACTGTTCCGACCACATAGGAAACACAGTAGAGTAGAAGAGTGCTCTTTTCTCAAAAGCAGAGTGTGTTTCTTGTAAGGCGAGCTAGCGTTTGTTTGCCAGTCCTAAATGGAGTTGAATCCCATGCAGTTTCTGGTCCTACGAGCAAGAGTTGTTTTCTGATAAGAAGAGTCACAATTGTGCTACCATTGTCATACACAGGGCAAATAGCACTGGCGTCTGTTCGCAGCATGTACACTGTATTGGACTGAAGAGGATCTACTGTTCTTGTCAGTTTCCTAAGCAGAGTTGAACTATGTATGGCCGTGTGTGTAGGAAGCACAGTTCTTTTGTTCTGAGCAAACTCACTGTTCGGGGACTATAGGAAACACAGTAGAGTAGAAGAGTGCTCTTTTCTCAAAAGCAGAGTGTGTTTCTTGTAAGGCGAGCTAGCGTTTGTTTTCCAGTCCTAAATGGAGTTGAGTCACATGCAGTTTTTTGTCCTACGAGCAAGAGTTGTTTTCTGGTAAGATGAGTCACTATTGTGCTCCCATTGCCATACACAGTGCAAATAGCACTCGCGTCTGTTCTCAGCAAGTACAGTGTATTGGACTGAAGAGGATCTACTGTTCTTTTCAGTTTCCTAAGCAGAGTTGACCTAGATATGGCCCATGTGTGTAGGAAGTACAGTTATTATGTTCTGAGCAAGCTCACTGTTCTGGCCGTATAGGAAACACAGTAGAGTAGAAGAGTACTCTTTTCTCAAAAGCAGAGTGTGTTTGATGTAAGGCGAGCTAGCATTTGTTTGCCAGTCCTAAATGGAGTTGAATCACATGCAGTTTCTGGTCCTACGAGCAAGAGTTGTTTTCTGTTAAGGAAAGTCCCTATTGTGCTCCCATTGAAATACACAGTGCAAATAGCACTGGCGTCTGTTACCAGCAAGTAAAGTGTATCGGACTGAAGAGGAGCTATTGTTCTTGTCAATTTCCTAAGCAGAGTTGAACTAGATATGGCCCGTGTGTAGGAAGCACAGTTCATTTGTTCTGAGCAAGCTCACTGTTCTTGCCCTATAGGAAACACAGTAGAGTAGAAGAGTGCTCTTTTCTCTAAAGCAGAGTGTGTTTCTTGTAATGCGAGCTAGCATTTGTTTCCCAGTCCTAAATGGAGTTGAGTCACATGCAGTTTTTTGTCCTACGAGCAAGAGTTGTTTTCTGTAAGGTGACTCACTATTGTACTCCCATTGCCATACACAGTGCAAATAGCACTCGCGTCTGTTCCCAGCAAGTACAGTGTATTGGACTGAATAGGATCTACTGTTCTTTTCAGTTTCCTAAGCAGAGGTGAACTAGATATTGCCCATGTGTGTAGGAAGCACAGTTCTTTTGTTCTGAGCAAGCTCACTTTTCGGACCCCATAGGAAACACAGTAGAGTAGAAGAGTGCTCTTTTCTCAAAAGCAGAGTGTGTTTCATGTAAGGCGAGGTAGCATTTGTTTCCCAGTCTTAAATGGAGTTGAATCACATGCAGTTACTGGTCCTATGAGCAAGAGTTGTTTTCTGGTAAGGAAAGTCACTATTGCGCTCCCATTGACATACACAGTGCAAATAGCCCTGGCGTCTGTTCCCAGCAAGTACAGTGTATCGGACTGAAGAGGAGCTACTGTTCTTGTCAGTTTCCTAAGTAGAGTTGAACTAGATATGGCCCGTGTGCGTAGGAAGCTCAGTTCTTATGTTCTGAGCAAGCTCACTGTTCTGGCCCTATAGGAAACACAGTAGAGTAGAAGAATGCTCTTTTCTCTAAAGCAGAGTGTGTATCTTGTAAGGCGAGCTAGCGTTTGTTTCCCCGTCCTAAATGGAGGTGAAACACATGCAGTTTCTGGTCCTATGAGCAAGAGTTGTTTTATGGTAAGAATAGTCACTATTGTGCTGCCATTGCCATACACAGGACAAATAGCACTGGCGTCTGTTCCCAGCAAGTACAGTGTATTGGACTAAAGGGTATCTACTGTTCTTGTCAGGATGCTAAGCAGAGTTGGACTAGATATGGCCCGTGTGTAGGAAGCACAGTTATTATGTTCTGAGCAAGCTCACTGTTCTGGCCCTATAGGAAACACAGTAGAGTAGAAGAGTGCTCTTTTCTCAAAAGCAGGGTGTGTTTCTTGTAAGGCAAGCTAGTGTTTGTTTCCCAGTCCTAAATGGAGTTGAGTCACATGCAGTTTTTTGTTTTACGAGCAAGAGTTGTTTTCTGGTAAGAGGAGTCACTATTGTGCTCCCATTGCCATACACAGTGCAAATAGCACTCGCGTCTGTTCTCAGCAAGTACAGTGTATTGGACTGAAGAGGATCTACAGTTCTTTTCAGTTTCCTAAGCAGAGTTTTCCTAGATATGGCCCATGTGTGTAGGAAGTACAGTTATTATGTTCTGTGCCAGCTCACTGTTCTGGCCGTATAGGAAACACAGTAGAGTAGAAGAGTATTCTTTTCTCAAAAGCAGAGTGTGTTTCTTGTAAAATGAGCTAGCATTTGTTTCCCAGTCCTAAATGGAGTTGAAACACATGCAATTTCTGGTCCTATGAGCAAGAGTAGTTTTCTGGTAAGGAAAGTCACTATTTCACTGCCTTTGCCATACACAGGACAAATAGCACTGGCATCTGTTGCCAGCAAGTACAGTGTATTGGACTGAAGAGGAGCTACTGTTCTTGTCAGGTTCCTAAGCAGACTTGAACTAGATATGGCCGTGTGTGTAGGAAGCACAATTTTTTTTTGTTCTGAGCAAGCTCACTGTTTGGACCCCATAGGAAACACAGTAGAGTAGAAGAGTGCTCTTTTCTCAAAAGCAGAGTATGTTTCTTGTAAGGCGAGCTAGCGTTTGTTTCCCAGTCCTAAATGGAGTTGAATCACATCCAGGTTCTGGTCCTACGAGCAAGAGTTGTTTTCTGGTAAGGAAAGTCACTATTGCGCTCCCATTGCCATACACAGTGCAAATAGCACTCCCGTCTCTTCCTAGCAAGTATAGTGTATTGGACTGAAGAGGAGCTACTGTTCTTCTCAGTTTCCTAAGCAGAGTTGAACTAGATATGCCTCGTGTGTGTAGGAAGCACAGTTCTTTTGTTCTGAGCAAGTTCACCGTTCTGGCCCTATGGGAAACACAGTAGAGTAGAAGTGTGCTCTTTTCTCAAAAGCAGAGTGTGTTTCTTGTAAGGCGAGCTAGCGTTTGTTTCCCAGTCCTAAATGGAGTTGAGTCACATGCAGTTTTTTGTTCTACGAGCAATAGTTGTTTTCTGGTAAGGCGAGTCACTATTGTGCTCCCATTGCCATACACAGTGTAAATAGCACTCGCGTCTCTTCCCAGCAAGTACAGTGTATTGGACTGAATAGGATCTACTGTTCTTTTCAGTTTCCTAAGCAGAGGTGAACTAGATATTGCCCATGTGTGTAGGAAGCACAGTTCTTTTGTTCTGAGCAAGCTCACTGTTCCGACCCCATAGGAAACACAGTAGAGTAGAAGAGTGCTCTTTTCTCAAAAGCAGAGTGTGTTTCATGTAAGGCGAGGTAGCATTTGTTTCCCAGTCTTAAATGGAGTTGAATCACATGCAGTTACTGGTCCTATGAGCAAGAGTTGTTTTCTGGTAAGGAAAGTCACTATTGCGCTCCCATTGACATACACAGTGCAAATAGCTCTGGCGTCTGTTCCCAGCAAGTACAGTGTATCGGACTGAAGAGGAGCTACTGTTCTTGTCAGTTTCCTAAGCAGAGTTGAACTAGATATGGCCCGTGTGCATAGGATGCTCAGTTCTTATGTTCTGAGCAAGCTCACTGTTCTGGCCCTATATTAAACACAGTAGAGTAGAAGAATGCTCTTTTCTCTAAAGCAGAGTGTATATCTTGTAAGGCGAGCTAGTGTTTGTTTCAGAGTCCTAAATGGAGGTGAAACACATGCATTTTCTGGTCCTATGAGCAAGAGTTGTTTTATGGTAAGAATAATCACTATTGCGCTGCCATTGCCATACACAGGACAAATAGCACTGGCGTCTGTTCCCAGCAAGTACAGTGTATTGGACTAAAGGGGATCTACTGTTCTTGTCAGGTTCCTAAGCAGAGTTGAACTAGATATGGCCCGTGTGTGTAGGAAGCACAGTTATTATGTTCTGAGCAAGCTCACTGTTCTGGCCTTTTAGGAAACACAGTAGAGTAGAAGAGTGCTCTTTTCTCTAAAGCAGAGTGTGTTTCTTGTAAGGCAAGGTAGCGTTTATTTCCTAGTCCTAAATGGAGTTGAATCACATGCAGTTTCAGGTCCTACGAACAAGAGTTGTTTTCTGGTAAGGAAAGTCACGATTGTGCTCCCATTGCCATACACAGTGCAAATAGCACTCGCGTCTGTTCCCAGCAAGTACAGAGTATTGGACTGAAGACGAGCTACTCTTCTTGTCAGTTTCCTAAGCAGAGTTGAACTAGATATGGACCATGTATGTAGGAAGCACAGTTCTTTTGTTCTGAGCAAGCTCACTGTTCGGACCCCATAGGAACCACAGTAGAGTAGAAGAGTGCCTTTTTCTCAAAAGCAGAGTGTGTTTCTTGTAAGGCGAGCTAGCATTTGTTTCCCAGTCCTAAATGGAGTTGAATCACAGGCAGTTTCTGGTCCTATGAGCAAGAGTTGTTTTCTGGTTAGAAGAGTCACTATTGCGCTCCCATTGCCATACACAGTGCAAATAGCACTCGCGTCTGTTCCCAGCAATTACAGTGTATTGGACTGAAGAAAAGCTACTATTCTTTTCAGTTTCCTAAGCAGAGTTGAACTAGATATTGCCCGTGTTTGTAGGAAGCACAGTTCTTTTCTTCTGAGCAAGCTCACTGTTCGGACCCCACAGGAATCAAAGTAGAGTAGAAGAGTGCTCTTTTCTCAAAAGCAGAGTCTGTTTCTTGTAAGGCGAGCTAGCGTTTGTTTCCCAGTCCTAAATGGAGTTGAATCACATGCAGTTTCTGGTCCTACGAGGATGAGTTGTTTTCTGGTAAGAAGAGTCACTATTGCGCTCCCATTGCCATACACAGTAAAAATAGCACTCGCGTCTGTTCCCAGCAAGTACAGTGTATTGGACTGAAGAGGAGCTACTGTTCTTGTCAGTTTCCTAAGCAGAGTTGAACTAGATATGGCCCGTATGTGTAGGAAGCACAGTTCTTTTGTTCTGAGCAAGCTCACTGTTCTGGCCATATAGGAAACACATTAGAGTAGAAGAGTGCTCTTTTCTCAAAAGCAGAGTGTGTTTCTTGTAAGGCCAGCTAGCGTTTGTTTCCCAGTCCTAAATGGAGTTGAATCACATGCAGTTTCTGGTCGTACGAGCAAGAGTTGTTTTCTGGTAAGAAGAGTCACTATTGTGCTTCCATTGTCATACACAGGGCAAATAGCACTGGCGTCTGTTCCCAGCATGTACAGTGTATTAGACTGAAGAGGATTTAATCTTCTTGTCAGTTTCCTAAGCAGAAATGAATTGATGTGGCCGTGTGGGTAGGAAGCACAGTTCTTTTGTTCTGAGCAAGGTCACTTTTCGGTCCCCATAGGAATCACAGTAGAGTAGAAGAGTGCCCTTTTCTCAAAAGCAAAGTGTGTTTCTTGTAAGGCGAGCTAGCGTTTGTTTCCCAGTCCTAAATGGAGTTAAGTCACATGCAGTTTTTTGTCCTACGAGCAATAGTTGTTTTCTGGTAAGGCGAGTCACTATTGTGCTCCCATTGCCATACACAGTGTAAATAGCACTCGCGTCTCTTCCCAGCAAGTACAGTGTATTGGACTGAATAGGATCTACTGTTCTTTTCAGTTTCCTAAGCAGAGGTGAACTAGATATTGCCCATGTGTGTAGGAAGCACAGTTCTTTTGTTCTGAGCAAGCTCACTGTTCCGACCACATAGGAAACACAGTAGAGTAGAAGAGTGCTCTTTTCTCAAAAGCAGAGTGTGTTTCTTGTAAGGCGAGCTAGCGTTTGTTTGCCAGTCCTAAATGGAGTTGAATCCCATGCAGTTTCTGGTCCTACGAGCAAGAGTTGTTTTCTGATAAGAAGAGTCACAATTGTGCTACCATTGTCATACACAGGGCAAATAGCACTGGCGTCTGTTCGCAGCATGTACACTGTATTGGACTGAAGAGGATCTACTGTTCTTGTCAGTTTCCTAAGCAGAGTTGAACTATGTATGGCCGTGTGTGTAGGAAGCACAGTTCTTTTGTTCTGAGCAAACTCACTGTTCGGGGACTATAGGAAACACAGTAGAGTAGAAGAGTGCTCTTTTCTCAAAAGCAGAGTGTGTTTCTTGTAAGGCGAGCTAGCGTTTGTTTTCCAGTCCTAAATGGAGTTGAGTCACATGCAGTTTTTTGTCCTACGAGCAAGAGTTGTTTTCTGGTAAGATGAGTCACTATTGTGCTCCCATTGCCATACACAGTGCAAATAGCACTCGCGTCTGTTCTCAGCAAGTACAGTGTATTGGACTGAAGAGGATCTACTGTTCTTTTCAGTTTCCTAAGCAGAGTTGACCTAGATATGGCCCATGTGTGTAGGAAGTACAGTTATTATGTTCTGAGCAAGCTCACTGTTCTGGCCGTATAGGAAACACAGTAGAGTAGAAGAGTACTCTTTTCTCAAAAGCAGAGTGTGTTTGATGTAAGGCGAGCTAGCATTTGTTTGCCAGTCCTAAATGGAGTTGAATCACATGCAGTTTCTGGTCCTACGAGCAAGAGTTGTTTTCTGTTAAGGAAAGTCCCTATTGTGCTCCCATTGAAATACACAGTGCAAATAGCACTGGCGTCTGTTACCAGCAAGTAAAGTGTATCGGACTGAAGAGGAGCTATTGTTCTTGTCAATTTCCTAAGCAGAGTTGAACTAGATATGGCCCGTGTGTAGGAAGCACAGTTCATTTGTTCTGAGCAAGCTCACTGTTCTTGCCCTATAGGAAACACAGTAGAGTAGAAGAGTGCTCTTTTCTCTAAAGCAGAGTGTGTTTCTTGTAATGCGAGCTAGCATTTGTTTCCCAGTCCTAAATGGAGTTGAGTCACATGCAGTTTTTTGTCCTACGAGCAAGAGTTGTTTTCTGTAAGGCGACTCACTATTGTACTCCCATTGCCATACACAGTGCAAATAGCACTCGCGTCTGTTCCCAGCAAGTACAGTGTATTGGACTGAATAGGATCTACTGTTCTTTTCAGTTTCCTAAGCAGAGGTGAACTAGATATTGCCCATGTGTGTAGGAAGCACAGTTCTTTTGTTCTGAGCAAGCTCACTTTTCGGACCCCATAGGAAACACAGTAGAGTAGAAGAGTGCTCTTTTCTCAAAAGCAGAGTGTGTTTCATGTAAGGCGAGGTAGCATTTGTTTCCCAGTCTTAAATGGAGTTGAATCACATGCAGTTACTGGTCCTATGAGCAAGAGTTGTTTTCTGGTAAGGAAAGTCACTATTGCGCTCCCATTGACATACACAGTGCAAATAGCCCTGGCGTCTGTTCCCAGCAAGTACAGTGTATCGGACTGAAGAGGAGCTACTATTCTTGTCAGTTTCCTAAGTAGAGTTGAACTAGATATGGCCCGTGTGCGTAGGAAGCTCAGTTCTTATGTTCTGAGCAAGCTCACTGTTCTGGCCCTATAGGAAACACAGTAGAGTAGAAGAATGCTCTTTTCTCTAAAGCAGAGTGTGTATCTTGTAAGGCGAGCTAGCGTTTGTTTCCCCGTCCTAAATGGAGGTGAAACACATGCAGTTTCTGGTCCTATGAGCAAGAGTTGTTTTATGGTAAGAATAGTCACTATTGTGCTGCCATTGCCATACACAGGACAAATAGCACTGGCGTCTGTTCCCAGCAAGTACAGTGTATTGGACTAAAGGGTATCTACTGTTCTTGTCAGGATGCTAAGCAGAGTTGGACTAGATATGGCCCGTGTGTAGGAAGCACAGTTATTATGTTCTGAGCAAGCTCACTGTTCTGGCCCTATAGGAAACACAGTAGAGTAGAAGAGTGCTCTTTTCTCAAAAGCAGGGTGTGTTTCTTGTAAGGCAAGCTAGTGTTTGTTTCCCAGTCCTAAATGGAGTTGAGTCACATGCAGTTTTTTGTTTTACGAGCAAGAGTTGTTTTCTGGTAAGAGGAGTCACTATTGTGCTCCCATTGCCATACACAGTGCAAATAGCACTCGCGTCTGTTCTCAGCAAGTACAGTGTATTGGACTGAAGAGGATCTACAGTTCTTTTCAGTTTCCTAAGCAGAGTTGTCCTAGATATGGCCCATGTGTGTAGGAAGTACAGTTATTATGTTCTGAGCAAGCTCACTGTTCTGGCCGTATAGGAAACACAGTAGAGTAGAAGAGTACTCTTTTCTCAAAAGCAGAGTGTGTTTCTTGTAAAACGAGCTAGCATTTGTTTCCCAGTCCTAAATGGAGTTGAAACACATGCAATTTCTGGTCCTATGAGCAAGAGTAGTTTTCTGGTAAGGAAAGTCACTATTTCACTGCCTTTGCCATACACAGGACAAATAGCACTGGCATCTGTTGCCAGCAAGTACAGTGTATTGGACTGAAGAGGAGCTACTGTTCTTGTCAGGTTCCTAAGCAGACTTGAACTAGATATGGCCGTGTGTGTAGGAAGCACAATTTTTTTTTGTTCTGAGCAAGCTCACTGTTTGGACCCCATAGGAAACACAGTAGAGTAGAAGAGTGCTCTTTTCTCAAAAGCAGAGTATGTTTCTTGTAAGGCGAGCTAGCGTTTGTTTCCCAGTCCTAAATGGAGTTGAATCACATCCAGGTTCTGGTCCTACGAGCAAGAGTTGTTTTCTGGTAAGGAAAGTCACTATTGCGCTCCCATTGCCATACACAGTGCAAATAGCACTCCCGTCTCTTCCTAGCAAGTATAGTGTATTGGACTGAAGAGGAGCTACTGTTCTTCTCAGTTTCCTAAGCAGAGTTGAACTAGATATGCCTCGTGTGTGTAGGAAGCACAGTTCTTTTGTTCTGAGCAAGTTCACCGTTCTGGCCCTATGGGAAACACAGTAGAGTAGAAGTGTGCTCTTTTCTCAAAAGCAGAGTGTGTTTCTTGTAAGGCGAGCTAGCGTTTGTTTCCCAGTCCTAAATGGAGTTGAGTCACATGCAGTTTTTTGTTCTACGAGCAATAGTTGTTTTCTGGTAAGGCGAGTCACTATTGTGCTCCCATTGCCATACACAGTGTAAATAGCACTCGCGTCTCTTCCCAGCAAGTACAGTGTATTGGACTGAATAGGATCTACTGTTCTTTTCAGTTTCCTAAGCAGAGGTGAACTAGATATTGCCCATGTGTGTAGGAAGCACAGTTCTTTTGTTCTGAGCAAGCTCACTGTTCCGACCCCATAGGAAACACAGTAGAGTAGAAGAGTGCTCTTTTCTCAAAAGCAGAGTGTGTTTCATGTAAGGCGAGGTAGCATTTGTTTCCCAGTCTTAAATGGAGTTGAATCACATGCAGTTACTGGTCCTATGAGCAAGAGTTGTTTTCTGGTAAGGAAAGTCACTATTGCGCTCCCATTGACATACACAGTGCAAATAGCTCTGGCGTCTGTTCCCAGCAAGTACAGTGTATCGGACTGAAGAGGAGCTACTGTTCTTGTCAGTTTCCTAAGCAGAGTTGAACTAGATATGGCCCGTGTGCGTAGGATGCTCAGTTCTTATGTTCTGAGCAAGCTCACTGTTCTGGCCCTATATTAAACACAGTAGAGTAGAAGAATGCTCTTTTCTCTAAAGCAGAGTGTATATCTTGTAAGGCGAGCTAGTGTTTGTTTCCCAGTCCTAAATGGAGGTGAAACACATGCATTTTCTGGTCCTATGAGCAAGAGTTGTTTTATGGTAAGAATAATCACTATTGCGCTGCCATTGCCATACACAGGACAAATAGCACTGGCGTCTGTTCCCAGCAAGTACAGTGTATTGGACTAAAGGGGATCTACTGTTCTTGTCAGGTTCCTAAGCAGAGTTGAACTAGATATGGCCCGTGTGTGTAGGAAGCACAGTTATTATGTTCTGAGCAAGCTCACTGTTCTGGCCCTATAGGAAACACAGTAGAGTAGAAGAGTGCTCTTTTCTCTAAAGCAGAGTGTGTTTCTTGTAAGGCAAGGTAGCGTTTATTTCCTAGTCCTAAATGGAGTTGAATCACATGCAGTTTCAGGTCCTACGAACAAGAGTTGTTTTCTGGTAAGGAAAGTCACGATTGTGCTCCCATTGCCATACACAGTGCAAATAGCACTCGCGTCTGTTCCCAGCAAGTACAGAGTATTGGACTGAAGACGAGCTACTCTTCTTGTCAGTTTCCTAAGCAGAGTTGAACTAGATATGGACCATGTATGTAGGAAGCACAGTTCTTTTGTTCTGAGCAAGCTCACTGTTCGGACCCCATAGGAACCATAGTAGAGTAGAAGAGTGCCTTTTTCTCAAAAGCAGAGTGTGTTTCTTGTAAGGCGAGCTAGCATTTGTTTCCCAGTCCTAAATGGAGTTGAATCACAGGCAGTTTCTGGTCCTATGAGCAAGAGTTGTTTTCTGGTTAGAAGAGTCACTATTGCGCTCCCATTGCCATACACAGTGCAAATAGCACTCGCGTCTGTTCCCAGCAATTACAGTGTATTGGACTGAAGAAAAGCTACTATTCTTTTCAGTTTCCTAAGCAGAGTTGAACTAGATATTGCCCGTGTTTGTAGGAAGCACAGTTCTTTTGTTCTGAGCAAGCTCACTGTTCGGACCCCACAGGAATCAAAGTAGAGTAGAAGAGTGCTCTTTTCTCAAAAGCAGAGTCTGTTTCTTGTAAGGCGAGCTAGCGTTTGTTTCCCAGTCCTAAATGGAGTTGAATCACATGCAGTTTCTGGTCCTACGAGGATGAGTTGTTTTCTGGTAAGAAGAGTCACTATTGCGCTCCCATTGCCATACACAGTAAAAATAGCACTCGCGTCTGTTCCCAGCAAGTACAGTGTATTGGACTGAAGAGGAGCTACTGTTCTTGTCAGTTTCCTAAGCAGAATTGAACTATATATGGCCCGTATGTGTAGGAAGCACAGTTCTTTTGTTCTGAGCAAGCTCACTGTTCTGGCCATATAGGAAACACATTAGAGTAGAAGAGTGCTCTTTTCTCAAAAGCAGAGTGTGTTTCTTGTAAGGCCAGCTAGCGTTTGTTTCCCAGTCCTAAATGGAGTTGAATCACATGCAGTTTCTGGTCCTACGAGCAAGAGTTGTTTTCTGGTAAGAAGAGTCACCATTGTGCTTCCATTGTCATACACAGGGCAAATAGCACTGGCGTCTGTTCCCAGCATGTACAGTGTATTAGACTGAAGAGGATTTAATCTTCTTGTCAGTTTCCTAAGCAGAAATGAATTGATATGGCCGTGTGGGTAGGAAGCACAGTTCTTTTGTTCTGAGCAACGTCACTTTTCGGTCCCCATAGGAATCACAGTAGAGTAGAAGAGTGCCCTTTTCTCAAAAGCAGAGTGTGTTTCTTGTAAGGCGAGCTAGCGTTTGTTTCCCAGTCCTAAATGGAGTTGAATCACATGCAGTTTCTGGTCCTATAAGCAAGAGTTGTTTTCTGGTAAGAAGAGTCACTATTGCGCTCCCATTGCCATACACAGGGCAAATAGCACTGGCATCTGTTCCCAGGATGTACAGTGTATTGGACGGAAGAGGATCTACTGTTCTTTTCAGTTTCCTAAACAGAATTGAATTAGATATGGCCGTGTGTGTAGGAAGCACAGTTTTCTGTTCTGAGCAAGCTCAATGTTTTGGCCCTATAGGAAACACATTAGAGTAGAAGAGTGCTCTTTTCTCAAAAGCAGAGTCTGTTTCTTGTAAGGCGAGCTAGCGTTTGTTTCCCAGTCCTAAATGGAGTTGAATCACAAGCAGTTTCTGGTCCTACGAGCAAGAGTTGTTTTCTGGCAAGGAAAGACACTATTGTGATCCCATTGCCATATATAGTGCAAATACCACTCGTGTCTGTTCCCAGCAATTACAGTGTATTGGACTGAAGAATAGCTACTGTTCTTGTCAGTTTCCTAAGCAGAGTTGAACTAGATATAGCCCGTGTGTGTAGGAAGCCCAGTTCTTTTGTTCTGAGCAAGCTGACTGTTCGTACCCCATAGGAAACACAGTAGAGTAGAAGCGTGCTCTTTTCTCAAAAGCAGAGTGTGTTTCTTGTAAGGCGAGCTAGCGTTTGTTTTCCCTTCCTAAATGGAGTTGAATCACATGCATTTTCTGGTCCTACGAGCAAGAGTTGTTTTCTGGTAAGAAGAGTCACTATTGTGCTCCCATTGTCATACACAGGGCAAATAGCATTGGCGTCTGTTCGCAGCATGTACACGGTATTGGACTGAAGAGGATCTACTGTTCTTGTCAGTTTCCTAAGCAGAGTTGAACTAGGTATGGCCGTGTGTGTAGGAAGCACAGTTCTTTTGTTCTGAAAAAGCTCACTGTTCTGGCCCTATAGGAAACACATTAGAGTAGAAGAGTGCTCTTTTATCAAAGCAGAGTGTGTTTTTTGTAAGACGAGCTAACGTTTGTTTCCCAGTCCTAAATGGAGTTGAATCCCATGCAGTTTCTGGTCCTACGAGCAAGAGTTGTTTTCTGGTATCAAGAGTCACTATTGTGCTCCCATTGTCATACACAGGGCAAATAGCACTGGCGTCTGTTCCCAGCATGTACAGTGTATTGGACGGAAGAGGATCTACTGTTCTTGTCAGTTTCTTAAGCAGAATTGAACTAGATATGGCCGTGTGTGTAGGAAGCACAGTTCTTTTCTTCTGAAAAAGCTCACTGTTCGGACCCCGAGGAAATACAGTAGAGTAGAAGAGTGCCCTTTTCTCAAAAGCAGAGTGTGTTTCTTGTAAGGCGAGCTAGCGTTTGTTTCTCAGTCCTAAATGGAGTTGAATCACATGCAGTTTCTAGTCCTACGAGCAAGAGTTGTTTTCTGGTATGCAGAGTCACTAGTGCGCTCCCATTGTCATATACAGGGCATATAGCACTGGCATCTGTTCCCAGCATGTACAGTGTAATGGACTTAAGAGGATCTACTGTTCTTGTCAGTTTCCTAAGCAGAATTGATCTAGATATGGCCCGTGTGTGTAGGAAGCACAGTTCTTTTGTTTTGAGCAAGCTCACTGTTCTGGCCCTATAGGAAACACAGTAGAGTAGAAGAGTGCTCTTTTCTCAAAAGCAGAGTGTGTTTCTTTTAAGGCGAGCTAGCATTTGTTTCCCAGTCCTAAATGTAGTTGAATCCCATGCAGTATTTCGTCCTATGATCAAGAGTTGTTCTCTGGTAAGAAGAGTCACTATTGTGTTCCCATTGCCATACACAGTGCAAATAGCACTCGCGTCTGTTCCCAGCAAGTACAGTGTATTGGAATGAAGAGGAGCTACTGTTCTTGTCAGTTTCCTAAGCAGAGTTGAACTAGATATGGCCCGTGTGTGTAGGAAGCACAGTTCTTTTGTTCTGAGCAAGCTCAATGTTCGGACCCCATAGGAAACACAGTAGAGTAGAAGAGTGCTCTTTTCTCAAAAGCAGAGTTTGTTTTTTGTAAGGCGCGCTAGCGTTTGTTTCCCAGTCCTAAATGTAGTTGAATCCCATGCAGTTTTTCGTCCTATGAGCAAGAGTTGTTTTCTGGTAAGAAGAGTCACTATTGCGCTACCATTGCCATACAAACTGCAAATAGCACTCGCGTCTGTTCCCAGCAAGTAATGTGTATGGGACTGAAGAGGAGCTACTGTTCTTGTCAGATTCCTAAGCAGAGTTGAACTAGATATGGCCCCTGTGTGTAGGAAGCACAGTTCGTTTGTTCTGAGCAAGCTCACTTTTCGGACCCCATAGGAAACACATTAGAGTAGAAGAGTGCTCTTTTCTAAAAAGCAGAGTTTGTTTCTTGTAAGGCAAGCTAGCGTTTGTTTTCCAGTCCTAAATGGAGTTGAGTCACATGCAGTTGTTTGTCCCACGAGTAAGAGTTGTTTTCTGGTAAGGAAAGGCACTATTGTGCTCCCATTGCCATACACAGTGCAAATAGCACTCGCGTCTGTTCCCAGCAAGTACAGTGTATTGGACTGAAGAGGAGCTACTGTTCTTGTCAGTTTCCAAAGCACAGTTAAAGTATATATGGCCCGTGTGTGTAGGAAGAATAGTTCTTTTGTTCTGAGCAAGCTCACTGTTCTGGCCATATAGGAAACACAGTAGAGTAGAAGAGTGCTCTTTTCTCAAAAACAGAGTGTGTTTCTTGTAAGGCGAGCTAGCGTTTGTTTCCCAGTCCCAAATGCGAGTTGAATCACATGCATTTTCTTGTCCTACGAGCAAGAGTTGTTTTCTGGTAAAAAGAGTCACTATTGCGCTCCCAATGTCATACACAGGGCAAATAACACTGGATTCTTTTCCCAGCATGTACAGTGTATTGGACTGAAGAGGAGCTACTGTTCTTGTCAGTTTCCTAAGCAGAGTTGAACTAGATATTGCCGTGTGTGTAGGAAGCACAGTTCTTTTGTTCTGAGCAAGCTCACTGTTCGGAACCCATAGGAAACACAGTAGAGTAGAAGAGTGCTCTTTTCTCAAAAGCAGAGTGTGTTTCTTGTAATGCAAGCTAGCGTTTGTTTTCCAACCTAAATGGGAGTTGAATCACATGCAGTTTCTGGTCCTATGAGCAAGAGTTGTTTTCTGGTAAGAAGAGTCACTATTGCGCTCCCATTGTCATACCCAGGGCAAATAGCACTGGCGTCTGTTCCCAGCACGTACAGTGTATTGGACAGAAGAGGATCTACTGTTCTTGTCAGTTTCCGAAGCAGAATTGAACTAGATATGTCCGTGTGTGTAGGAAGCACAGTTCTTTTGTTCTGAGCAAGCTCACTGTTGTGACCCTATAGGAAACACAGTAGAGTAGAAGAGTGCTCTTCTCTCAAAATCAGAGTGTGTTTCTTGTAAGGCGAGCTAGCGTTTGTTTCCCAGTCCCTAATGGAGTTGAATCACATGCAATTTCTGGTCCTACGAGCAAGAGTTGTTTTCTGGTAAGGAAAGTCACTATTGTGCTCCCATTCATATACACTGTGCAAATAGCACTCGCGTCAGTTCCCAGCAAGTACAGTGTATTGGACTGAATAGGAGCTACTGTTCTTGTCAGTTTCCTCAGCAGAGTTGAACTAGATTTGGCCCATGTGTGTAGGAAGCACAGTTCTTTTGTTCTGAGCAAGCTGACTGTTCGGACCCCATAGGAAACACAGTAGAGTAGAAGAGTGCTCTTTTCTCAAAAGCAGAGTGTGTTTCTTGTAAGGCGAGCTAGCGTTTGTTTGCCAGTCCTAAATGGAATTGAATCCCATGCAGTTTCTGGTCCTACGAGCAAGAGTTGTTTTCTGGTAAGAACAGTCACTATTGTGCTACCATTGTCATACACAGGGCAAATAGCACTGGCGTCTGTTCGCAGCATGTACACTGTATTGGACTGAAGAGGATCTACTGTTCCTGTCAGTTTCCTAAGCAGAGTTGAACTATGTATGGCCGTGTGTGTAGGAAGCACAGTTCTTTTGTTCTGAGCAAACTCACTGTTCGGGGACTATAGGAAACACAGTATAGTAGAAGAGTGCTCTTTTCTCAAAAGCAGAGTGTGTTTCTTGTAAGGCGAGCTAGCGTTTGTTTTCCAGTCCTAAATGGAGTTGAGTCACATGCAGTTTTTTGTCCTATGAGCAAGAGTTGTTTTCTGGTAAGATGAGTCACTATTGGTCTCCCATTGCCATACACAGTGCAAATAGCACTCGCGTCTGTTCTCAGCAAGTACAGTGTATTGGACTGAAGAGGATCTACTGTTCTTTTCAGTTTCCTAAGCAGAGTTGACCTAGATATGGCCCATGTGTGTAGGAAGTACAGTTATTATGTTCTGAGCAAGCTCACTGTTCTGGCCGTATAGGAAACACAGTAGAGTAGAAGAGTACTCTTTTCTCAAAAGCAGAGTGTGTTTGATGTAAGGCGAGCTAGCATTTGTTTGCCAGTCCTAAATGGAGTTGAATCACATGCACTTTCTGGTCCTACGAGCAAGAGTTGTTTTCTGGTAAGGAAAGTCCCTATTGCGCTCCCATTGAAATACACAGTGCAAATAGCACTGGCGTCTGTTACCAGCAAGTAAAGTGTATCGGACTGAAGAGGAGCTATTGTTCTTGTCAATTTCCTAAGCAGAGTTGAACTAGATATGGCCCGTGTGTAGGAAGCACAGTTCATTTGTTCTGAGCAAGCTCACTGTTCTTGCCCTATAGGAAACACAGTAGAGTAGAAGAGTGCTCTTTTCTCTAAAGCAGAGTGTGTTTCTTGTAATGCGAGCTAGCATTTGTTTCCCAGTCCTAAATGGAGTTGAGTCACATGCAGTTTTTTGTCCTACGAGCAAGAGTTGTTTTCTGTAAGGCGACTCACTATTGTACTCCCATTGCCATACACAGTGCAAATAGCACTCGCGTCTGTTCCCAGCAAGTACAGTGTATTGGACTGAATAGGATCTACTGTTCTTTTCAGTTTCCTAAGCAGAGGTGAACTAGATATTGCCCATGTGTGTAGGAAGCACAGTTCTTTTGTTCTGAGCAAGCTCACTTTTCGGACCCCATAGGAAACACAGTAGAGTAGAAGAGTGCTCTTTTCTCAAAAGCAGAGTGTGTTTCATGTAAGGCGAGGTAGCATTTGTTTCCCAGTCTTAAATGGAGTTGAATCACATGCAGTTACTGGTCCTGTGAGCAAGAGTTGTTTTCTGGTAAGGAAAGTCACTATTGCGCTCCCATTGACATACACAGTGCAAATAGCTCTGGCGTCTGTTCCCAGCAAGTACAGTGTATCAGACTGAAGAGGAGCTACTGTTCTTGTCAGTTTCCTAAGCAGAGTTGAACTAGATATGGCCCGTGTGCGTAGGAAGCTCAGTTCTTATGTTATCAGCAAGCTCACTGTTCTGGCCCTATAGGAAACACAGTAGAGTAGAAGAATGCTCTTTTCTCTAAAGCAGAGTGTATATCTTGTAAGGCGAGCTAGCGTTTGTTTCCCAGTCCTAAATGGAGGTGAAACACATGCAGTTTCTGGTCCTATGAGCAAGAGTTGTTTTATGGTAAGAATAGTCACTATTGCGCTGCCATTGCCATACACAGGACAAATAGCACTGGCGTCTGTTCCCAGCAAGTACAGTGTATTGGACTAAAGGGGATCTACTGTTCTTGTCAGGTTCCTAAGCAGAGTTGAACTAGATATGGCCCGTGTGTGTAGGAAGCACAGTTATTATGTTCTGAGCAAGCTCACTGTTCTGGCCCTATATGAAACACAGTAGAGTAGAAGAGTGCTCTTTTCTCTAATGCAGAGTGTGTTTCTTGTAAGGCAAGGTAGCGTTTATTTCCTAGTCCTAAATGGAATTGAATCACATGCAGTTTCAGGTCCTACGAACAAGAGTTGTTTTCTGGTAAGGAAAGTCACGATTGTGCTCCCATTGCCATACACAGTGCAAATAGCACTCGCGTCTGTTCCCAGCAAGTACAGTGTTGGACTGAAGAGGAGCTACTGTTCTTGTCAGGTTCCTAAGCAGAGTTGAACTACATATGGTCCGTGTGTGTAGGAAGCACAGTTCTTTTGTTCTGAGCAAGCTCACTGTTTGGACACCATAGGAAACACAGTATTGTAGAAGAGTGCTCTTTTTTCTAAAGCAGAGTGTGTTTCTAGTAAGGCGAGCTAGCATTTGTTTCCCAGTCCTAAATGGAGTTGAAACACATGCAGTTTCTGGTCCTATGAGCAAGAGTAGTTTTCTGGCAAGGAAAGTCACTATTGCGCTGCCATGGCCATACACAGGACAAATAGCACTGGCATCTGTTGCCAGCAAGTACAGTGTATTGGACTGAAGAGGAGCTACTGTTCTTGTCAGGTTCCTAAGCAGAGTAGAACTAGATATGGCCGTGTGTGTAGGAAGCACAATTTTTTTTTGTTCTGAGCAAGGTCACTGTTTGGACCCCATAGGAAACACAGTAGAGTAGAAGAGTACTCTTTTCTCAAAAGCAGAGTATGTTTCATGTAAGGCGAGCTAGCATTTGTTTGCCAGTCCTAAATGGAGTTGAATCACATGCACTTTCTGGTCCTACGAGCAAGAGTTGTTTTCTGGTAAGGAAAGTCCCTATTGCGCTCCCATTGCCATATACAGTGCAAATAGCACTGGCGTCTGTTCCCAGCAAATACAGTGTTTCGGACTGAAGAGGAGCTACTGTTCTTGTCAGTTTCCTAAGCAGAGTTGAACTAGATATGGCCCGTGTAGGAAGCACAGTTCTTTTGTTCTGAGCAAGCTCACTGTTCTGGCCCTATAGGAAACACAGTAGAGTAGAAGAATGCTCTTTTCTCTAAAGCTGAGTGTGTATCTTGTAAGGCGAGCTAGGGTTTGTTTCCCAGTCCTAAATGGAGGTGAAACACATGCAGTTTCTGGTCCTATGAGCAAGAGTTGTTTTATGGTAAGAATAGTCACTATTGCGCTGCCATTGCCATACACAGGACAAATAGCACTGGCATCTGTTCCCAGCAAGTACAGTGTATTGGACTAAAGGGGATCTACTGTTCTTGTCAGGTTCCTAAGCAGAGTTGAACTAGATATGGCCGTGTGTGTAGGAAGCACAGTTATTATGTTCTGAGCAAGCTCACTTTTCTGGCCCTAGAGGAAACACAGTAGAGTAGAAGAGTGCTCTTTTCTCTAAAGCAGATTGTGTTTCTTGTAAGGCAAGCTAGCGTTTATTTCCTAGTCCTAAATGGAGTTGAATCACATGCAGTTTCTGGTCCTACGAACAAGAGTTGTTTTCTGGTAAGGAAAGTCACTATTGCGCTCCCATTGCCATACACAGTGCAAACAGCACTCGCGTCTGTTCCCAGCAAGTACAGTGTTGGACTGAAGAGGAGCTACTGTTCTTGTCAGGTTCCTAAGCAGAGTTGAACTACATATGGTCCGTGTGTGTAGGAAGCACAGTTCTTTTGTTCTGAGCAAGCTCACTGTTTGGACCCCATAGGAAACACAGTATTGTAGAAGAGTGCTCTTTTTTCTAAAGCAGAGTGTGTTTCTTGTAAGGCGAGCTAGCATTTGTTTCCCAGTTTTAAATGGAGTTGAAACACATGCAGTTTCTGGTCCTATGAGCAAGAGTAGTTTTCTGGTAAGGAAAGTCACTATTGCGCTGCCGTTGGCATACACAGGACAAATAGCACTGGCATCTGTTGCCAGCAAGTACAGTGTATTGGACTGAAGAGGAGCTACTGTTCTTGTCAGGTTCCTAAGCAGACTTGAACTAGATATGGCCGTGTGTGTAGGAAGCACAATTTTTTTTTGTTCTGAGCAAGCTCACTGTTTGGACCCCATAGGAAACACAGTAGAGTAGAAGAGTGCTCTTTTCTCAAAAGCAGAGTATGTTTCTTGTAAGGCGAGCTAGCGTTTGTTTCCCAGTCCTAAATGGAGTTGAATCACATCCAGGTTCTGGTCCTACGAGCAAGAGTTGTTTTCTGGTAAGGAAAGTCACTATTGCGCTCCCATTGCCATACACAGTGCAAATAGCACTCCCGTCTCTTCCTAGCAAGTATAGTGTATTGGACTGAAGAGGAGCAACTGTTCTTCTCAGTTTCCTAAGCAGAGTTGAATTAGATATGGCCCGTGTGTGTAGGAAGCACAGTTATTATGTTCTGAGCTAGCGCACTGTTCTGGCCCTATAGGAAACACAGTAGAGTAGAAGAGTGCTCTTTACTCAAAAGCAGGGTGTTTTTCTTGTAAGGCAAGCTAGCGTTTTTTTCCCAGTCCTAAATGGAATTGAATCACATGCAGTTTCTGGTCCTACGAGCAAGAGTTGTTTTCTGGTAAGATGAGTCACTATTGTGCTCCCATTGCCATACACAGTGCAAATATCACTCGCGTCTGTTCCCAGCAAGTACAGTGTATTGGACTGAAGAGGATCTACTGTTCTTTTCAGTTTCCTAAGCAGAGTTGACCTAGATATGGCCCATGTGTGTAGGAGGCACAGTTCTTTTGTTCTGAGCAAGCTCACTGTTTGGACCCCATAGGAAACACAGTAGAGTAGATGAGTACTCTTTTCTCAACAGCAGAGTTTGTTTCATGTAAGGTGAGCTAGCATTTGTTTGCCAGTCCTAAATGGAGTTGAATCACATGCACTTTCTGGTCCTACGAGCAAGAGTTGTTTTCTAGTAAGGAAAGTCCCTATTGTGCTCCCATTGCCATATACAGTGCAAATAGCACTGGCGTCTGTTCCCAGCAAATATAGTGTATCGGACTGAAGAGGAGCTACTGTTCTTGTCAGTTTCCTAAGCAGAGTTGAACTAGATATGGCCCGTGTGTAGGAAGCACAGTTCTTTTGTTCTGAGCAAGCTCACTGTTCTTGCCCTATAGGAAACACAGTAGAGTAGAAGAGTGCTCTTTTCTCTAAAGAAGAGTGTGTTTCTTGTAAGGCGAGCTAGCATTTGTTTCCCAGTCCGAAATGGAGTTGAAACACATGCAGTTTCTGGTCCTACGAGCAAGAGTTGTTTTATGGTAAGAATAGTCACTATTGCGCTGCCATTGCCATACACAGGACAAATAGCACTGGCGTCTGTTCCCAGCAATTACAGTGTATTGGACTAAAGGGTATCTACTGTTCTTGTCAGGTTCCTAAGCAGAGTTGAACTAGATATGGCCTGTGTGTGTAGGAAGCACAGTTATTATGTTCTGAGCAAGCTCACTGTTCGGGCCCTATAGGAAACACAGTAGAGTAGAAGAGTGCTCTTTTCTCAAAAGCAGGGTGTGTTTCTTGTAAGGCAAGCTAGTGTTTTTTTCCCAGTCCTAAATGGAGTTGAATCACATGCAGTTTCTGGTCCTACGAGCAAGAGTTGTTTTCTGGTAAGGAAAGTCACTATTGCGCTCCCATTGCCATACACAGTGCAAATAGCACTCGCGTCTGATCCCAGCAAGTACAGTGTATCGGACTGAAGAGGAGCTACTGTTCTTTCAGTTTCCTAAGCAGAGTTGAACTAGATATGCCCCGTGTGTGTAGGAAGAACAGTTCTTTTGTTCTGAGCAAGTTCACCGTTCTGGCCCTATGGGAAACACAGTAGAGTAGAAGAGTGCTCTTTTCTCAAAAGCAGAGTGTGTTTCTTGTAAGGCGAGCTACCATTTGTTTCCCAGTCCTAAATGGAGTTGAGTCACATTCAGTTTTTTGTCCTACGAGCAAGAGTTGTTTTCTGTAAGGCGATTCACTATTGTACTCCCATTGCCATACACAGTGCAAATAGCACTCGCGTCTGTTCCCAGCAAGTACAGTGTATTGGACTGAATAGGATCTACTGTTCTTTTCAGTTTCCTAAGCAGAGGTGAACTAGATATTGCCCATGTGTGTAGGAAGCACAGTTCTTTTGTTCTGAGCAAGCTCACTTTTCGGACACCATAGGAAACACAGTAGAGTAGAAGAGTGCTCTTTTCTCAAAAGCAGAGTGTGTTTCATGTAAGGCGAGGTATCATTTGTTTCCCAGTCTTAAATGGAGTTGAATCACATGCAGTTACTGGTCCTATGAGCAAGAGTTGTTTTCTGGTAAGGAAAGTCACTATTGCGCTCCCATTGACATACACAGTGCAAATAGCCCTGGCGTCTGTTCCCAGCAAGTACAGTGTATCGGACTGAAGAGGAGCTACTGTTCTTGTCAGTTTCCTAAGCAGAGTTGAACTAGATATGGCCCGTGTGCGTAGGAAGCTCAGTTCTTATGTTCTGAGCAAGCTCACTGTTCTGGCCCTATAGGAAACACAGTAGAGTAGAAGAATGCTCTTTTCTCTAAAGCAGAGTGTGTATCTTGTAAGGCGAGCTAGCGTTTGTTTCCCCGTCCTAAATGGAGGTGAAACACATGCAGTTTCTGGTCCTATGAGCAAGAGTTGTTTTATGGTAAGAATAGTCACTATTGTGCTGCCATTGCCATACACAGGACAAATAGCACTGGCGTCTGTTCCCAGCAAGTACAGTGTATTGGACTAAAGGGGATCTACTGTTCTTGTCAGGTTCCTAAGCAGAGTTGAACTAGATATGGCCCGTGTGTGTAGGAAGCACAGTTATTATGTTCTGAGCAAGCTCACTGTTCTGGCCCTATAGGAAACACAGTAGAGTAGAAGAGTGCTCTTTTCTCTAAAGCAGAGTGTGTTTCTTGTAATGCAAGCTAGTGTTTATTTCCTAGTCCTAAATCGAGTTGAATCACATGCAGTTTCTGGTCCTACGAACAAGAGTTGTTTTCTGGTAAGGAAAGTCACGATTGTGCTCCCATTGCCATACACAGTGCAAATAGCACTCGCGTCTGTTCCCAGCAACTACAGTGTTGGACTGAAGAGGAGCTACTGTTCTTGTCAGGTTCCTAAGCAGAGTTGAACTACATATGGTCCGTGTGTGTAGGAAGCACAGTTCTTTTGTTCTGAGCAAGCTCATTGTTTGGACCCCATAGGAAACACAGTATTGTAGAAGAGTGCTCTTTTTTCTAAAGCAGAGTGTGTTTCTTGTAAGGCGAGCTAGCGTTTGTTTCCCAGTCCTAAATGGAGTTGAAACATATGCAGTTTCTGGTACTATGAGCAAGAGTTGTTTTCTGGTAAGGAAAGTCACTATTGCGCTGCCATTGCCATACACAGGACAAATAGCACTGGCATTTGTTGCCAGCAAGTGCAGTGTATTGGACTGAAGAGGAGCTACTGTTCTTGTCAGGTTCCTAAGCAGACTTGAACTAGATATGGCCGTGTGTGTAGGAAGCACAATTTTTTTTTGTTCTGAGCAAGCTCACTGTATGGACCCCATAGGAAACACAGTAGAGTAGAAGAATGCTCTTTTCTCTAAAGCAGAGTGTATATCTTGTAAGGCGAGCTAGCGTTTGTTTCCCAGTCCTAAATGGAGGTGAAACACATGCAGTTTCTGGTCCTATGAGCAAGAGTTGTTTTATGGTAAGAATAGTCACTATTGCGCTGCCATTGCCATACACAGGACAAATAGCACTGGCGTCTGTACCCAGCAAGTACAGTGTATTGGACTAAAGGGGATCTACTGTTCTTGTCAGGTTCCTAAGCAGAGTTGAACTAGATATGGCCCGTGTGTGTAGGAAGCACAGTTATTATGTTCTGAGCAAGCTCACTGTTCTGGCCCTATAGGAAACACAGTAGAGTAGAAGAGTGCTCTTTTCTCTAAAGCAGAGTGTGTTTCTTGTAAGGCAAGGTAGCATTTATTTCCTAGTCCTAAATGGAGTTGAATCACATGCAGTTTCAGGTCCTACGAACAAGAGTTGTTTTCTGGTAAGGAAAGTCACGATTGTGCTCCCATTGCCATACACAGTGCAAATAGCACTTGCGTTTGTTCCCAGCAAGTACAGTGTTGGACTGAAGAGGAGCTACTGTTCTTGTCAGGTTCCTAAGCAGAGTTGAACTAGATATGGCCCGTGTGTGTAGGAAGCACAGTTCTTTTGTTCTGAGCAAGCTCACTGTTTGGACCCCATAGGAAACACAGTATTGTAGAAGAGTGCTCTTTTTTCTAAAGCAGAGTGTGTTTCTTGTAAGGCGAGCTAGCATTTGTTTCCCAGTCCTAAATGGAGTTGAAACACATGCAGTTTCTGGTCCTATGAGCAAGAGTAGTTTTCTGGTAAGGAAAGTCACTATTGCGCTGCCATGGCCATACACAGGACAAATAGCACTGGCATCTGTTGCCAGCAAGTACAGTGTATTGGACTGAAGAGGAGCTACTGTTCTTGTCAGGTTCCTAAGCAGACTTGAACTAGATATGGCCGTGTGTGTAGGAAGCACAATTTTTTTTTGTTCTGAGCAAGCTCACTGTTTGGACCCCATAGGAAACACAGTAGAGTAGAAGAGTACTCTTTTCTCAAAAGCAGAGTATGTTTCATGTAAGGCGAGCTAGCATTTGTTTGCCAGTCCTAAATGGAGTTGAATCACATGCACTTTCTGGTCCTACGAGCAAGAGTTGTTTTCTGGTAAAGAAAGTCCCTATTGCGCTCCCATTGCCATATACAGTGCAAATAGCACTGGCGTCTGTTCCCAGCAAATACAGTGTTTCGGACTGAAAAGGAGCTACTGTTCTTGTCAGTTTCCTAAGCAGAGTTGAACTAGATATGGCCCGTGTAGGAAGCACAGTTCTTTTGTTCTGAGCAAGCTCACTGTTCTGGCCCTATAGGAAACACAGTAGAGTATAAGAATGCTCTTTTCTCAAAAGCTGAGTGTGTATCTTGTTAGGCGAGCTAGCGTTTGTTTCCCAGTTTTAAATGGAGTTGAAACACATGCAGTTTCTGGTCCTATGAGCAAGAGTAATTTTCTGGTAAGGAAAGTCACTATTGCGCTGCCATTGGCATACACAGGACAAATAGCACTGGCATCTGTTGCCAGCAAGTACAGTGTATTGGACTGAAGAGGAGCTACTGTTCTTGTCAGGTTCCTAAGCAGACTTGAACTAGATATGGCCGTGTGTGTAGGAAGCACAATTTTTTTTTGTTCTGAGCAAGCTCACTGTTTGGACCGCATAGGAAACACAGTAGAGTAGAAGAGTGCTCTTTTCTCAAAAGCAGAGTATGTTTCTTGTAAGGCGAGCTAGCGTTTGTTTCCCAGTCCTAAATGGAGTTGAATCACATCCAGGTTCTGGTCCTACGAGCAAGAGTTGTTTTCTGGTAAGGAAAGTCACTATTGCGCTCCCATTGCCATACACAGTGCAAATAGCACTCCCGTCTCTTCATAGCAAGTATAGTGTATTGGACTGAAGAGGAGCAACTGTTCTTCTCAGTTTCCTAAGCAGAGTTGAACTAGATATGGCCCGTGTGTGTAGGAAGCACAGTTATTATGTTCTGAGCTAGCGCACTGATCTGGCCCTATAGGAAACACAGTAGAGTAGAAGAGTGCTCTTTTCTCAAAAGCAGGGTGTGTTTCTTGTAAGGCAAGCTAGCGTTTTTTTCCCAGTCCTAAATGGAATTGAATCACATGCAGTTTCTGGTCCTACGAGCAAGAGTTGTTTTCTGGTAAGATGAGTCACTATTGTGCTCCCATTGCCATACACAGTGCAAATATCACTCGCGTCTGTTCCCAGCAAGTACAGTGTATTGCACTGAAGAGGATCTACTGTTCTTTTCCGTTTCCTAAACAGAGTTGACCTAGATATGGCCCATGTGTGTAGGAGGCACAGTTCTTTTGTTCTGAGCAAGCTCACTGTTTGGACCCCATAGGAAACACAGTAGAGTAGATGAGTACTCTTTTCTCAAAAGCAGAGTTTGTTTCATGTAAGGTGAGCTAGCATTTGTTTGCCAGTCCTAAATGGAGTTGAATCACATGCACTTTCAGGTCCTACGAGCAAGAGTTGTTTTCTAGTAAGGAAAGTCCCTATTGTGCTCCCATTGCCATATACAGTGCAAATAGCCCTGGCGTCTGTTCCCAGCAAATACAGTGTATCGGACTGAAGAGGAGCTACTGTTCTTGTCAGTTTCCTAAGCAGAGTTGAACTAGATATGGCCCGTGTGTAGGAAGCACAGTTCTTTTGTTCTGAGCAAGCTCACTGTTCTTGCCCTATAGGAAACACAGTAGAGTAGAAGAGTGCTCTTTTCTCTAAAGCAGAGTGTGTTTCTTGTAAGGCGAGCTAGCATTTGTTTCCAAGTCCGAAATGGAGTTGATACACATTCAGTTTCTGGTCCTATGAGCAAGAGTTGTTTTATGGTAAGAATAGTCACTATTGCGCTGCCATTGCCATACACAGGACAAATAGCACTGGCGTCTGTTCCCAGCAAGTACAGTGTATTGGTCTAAAGGGTATCTACTGTTCTTGTCAGGTTCCTAAGCAGAGTTGAACTAGATATGGCCCGTGTGTGTAGGAAGCACAGTTATTATGTTCTGAGCAAGCTCACTGTTCTGGCCCTATAGGAAACACAGTAGAGTAGAAGAGTGCTCTTTTCTCAAAAGCAGGGTGTGTTTCTTGTAAGGCAAGCTAGTGTTTTTTTCCCAGTCCTAAATGGAGTTGAATCACATGCAGTTTCTGGTCCTACGAGCAAGAGTTTTTTTCTGGCAAGGAAAGTCACTGTTGCGCTCCCATTGCCATACACAGTGCAAATAGCACTCCCGTCTCTTCCTAGCAAGTATAGTGTATTGGACTGAAGAGGAGCTACTGTTCTTCTCAGTTTCCTAAGCAGAGTTGAATTAGATATGCCCTGTGTGTGTAGGAAGCACAGTTCTTTTGTTCTGAGCAAGTTCACCGTTCTGGCCCTATGGGAAACACAGTAGAGTAGAAGAGTGCTCTTTTCTCAAAAGCAGAGTGTGTTTCTTGTAAGGCGAGCTAGAGTTTGTTTCCCAGTCCTAAATGGAGTTGAGTCACATGCAGTTTTTTGTCCTACGAGCAATAGTTCTTTTCTGGTAAGGCGAGTCACTATTGTGCTCCCATTGCCATACACAGTGTTAATAGCACTCGCGTCTGTTCCCAGCAAGTACAGTGTATTGGACTGAATAGGATCTACTGTTCTTTTCAGTTTCCTAAGCAGAGGTGAACTAGATATTGCCCATGTGTGTAGGAAGCACAGTTCTTTTGTTCTGAGCAAGCTCACTGTTCGGACCCCATAGGAAACACAGTAGAGTAGAAGAGTGCTCTTTTCTCAAAAGCAGAGTGTGTTTCATGTAAGGCGAGGTAGCATTTGTTTCCCAGTCTTAAATGGAGTTGAATCACATGCAGTTACTGGTCCTATGACCAAGAGTTGTTTTCTGGTAAGGAAAGTCACTATTGCGCTCCCATTGACATACACAGTGCAAATAGCTCTGGCGTCTGTTCCCAGCAAGTACAGTGTATCGGACTGAAGAGGAGCTACTGTTCTTGTCAGTTTCCTAAGCAGAGTTGAACTAGATATGGCCCGTGTGCGTAGGAAGCTCAGTTCTTATGTTATGAGCAAGCTCACTGTTCTGGCCCTATAGGAAACACAGTAGAGTAGAAGAATGCTCTTTTCTCTAAAGCAGAGTGTATATCTTGTAAGGCGAGCTAGCGTTTGTTTCCCAGTCCTAAATGGAGGTGAAACACATGCAGTTTCTGGTCCTATGAGCAAGAGTTGTTTTATGGTAAGAATAGTCACTATTGCGCTGCCATTGCCATACACAGGACAAATAGCACTGGCGTCTGTTCCCAAAAGTACAGTGTATTGGACTAAAGGGGATCTACTGTTCTTGTCAGGTTCCTAAGCAGAGTTGAACTAGATATGGCCCGTGTGTGTAGGAAGCACAGATATTATGTTCTGAGCAAGCTCACTGTTCTGGCCCTATAGGAAACACAGTAGAGTAGAAGAGTGCTCTTTTCTCTAAAGCAGAGTGTGTTTCTTTTAAGGCAAGCTAGCGTTTATTTCCTAGTCCTAAATGGAGTTGAATCACATGCAGTTTCTGGTCCTACGAACAAGAGTTGTTTTCTGGTAAGGAAAGTCACTATTGCGCTCCCATTGCCATACACAGTGCAAATAGCACTCGCGTCTGTTCCCAGCAAGTACAGTGTTGGACTGAAGAGGAGCTACTGTTCTTGTCAGGTTCCTAAGCAGAGTTGAACTACATATGGTCCGTGTGTGTAGGAAGCACAGTTCTTTTGTTCTGAGCAAGCTCACTGTTTGGACCCCATAGGAAACACAGTATTGTAGAAGAGTGCTCTTTTTTCTAAAGCAGAGTGTGTTTCTTGTAAGGCGAGCTAGCATTTGTTTCCCAGTTTTAAATGGAGTTGAAACACATGCAGTTTCTGGTCCTATGAGCAAGAGTAGTTTTCTGGTAAGGAAAGTCACTATTGCGCTGCCATTGGCATACACAGGACAAATAGCACTGGTATCTGTTGCCAGCAAGTACAGTGTATTGGACTGAAGAGGAGCTACTGTTCTTGTCAGGTTCCTAAGCAGACTTGAACTAGATATGGCCGTGTGTGTAGGAAGTACAATTTTTTTTTGTTCTGAGCAAGCTCACTGTTTGGACCCCATAGGAAACACAGTAGAGTAGAAGAGTGCTCTTTTCTCAAAAGCAGAGTATGTTTCTTGTAAGGCGAGCTAGCGTTTGTTTCCCAGTCCTAAATGGAGTTGAATCACATCCAGGTTCTGGTCCTACGAGCAAGAGTTGTTTTCTCGTAAGGAAAGTCACTATTGCGCTCCCATTGCCATACACAGTGCAAATAGCACTCCCGTCTCTTCCTAGCAATTATAGTGTATTGGACTGAAGAGGAGCAACTGTTCTTCTCAGTTTCCTAAGCAGAGTTGAACTAGATATGGCCCGTGTGTGTAGGAAGCACAGTTATTATGTTCTGAGCTAGCGCACAGTTCTGGCCCTATAGGAAACACAGTAGAGTAGAAGAGTGCTCTTTTCTCAAAAGCAGGGTGTGTTTCTTGTAAGGCAAGCTAGCGTTTTTTTCCCAGTCCTAAATGGAATTGAATCACATGCAGTTTCTGGTCCTACGAGCAAGAGTTGTTTTCTGGTAAGATGAGTCACTATTGTGCTCCCATTGCCATACACAGTGCAAATATCACTGGCGTCTGTTCCCAGCAAGTACAGTGTATTGGACTGAAGAGGATCTACTGTTCTTTTCAGTTTCCTAAGCAGAGTTGACCTAGATATGGCCCATGTGTGTAGGAGGCACAGTTCTTTTGTTCTGAGCAAGCTCACTGTTTGGACCCCATAGGAAACACAGTAGAGTAGATGAGTACTCTTTTCTCAAAAGCAGAGTTTGTTTCATGTAAGGTGAGCTAGCATTTGTTTGCCAGTCCTAAATGGAGTTGAATCACATGCACTTTCTGGTCCTACGAGCAAGAGTTGTTTTCTAGTAAGGAAAGTCCCTATTGTGCTCCCATTGCCATATACAGTGCAAATAGCACTGGCGTCTGTTCCCAGCAAATACAGTGTATCGGACTGAAGAGGAGCTACTGTTCTTGTCAGTTTCCTAAGCAGAGTTGAACTAGATATGGCCCGTGTGTAGGAAGCACAGTTCCTTTGTTCTGAGCAAGCTCACTGTTCTTGCCCTATAGGAAACACAGTAGAGTAGAAGAGTGCTCTTTTCTCTAAAGCAGAGTGTGTTTCTTGTAAGGCGAGCTAGCATTTGTTTCCCAGTCCGAAATGGAGTTGAAACACATGCAGTTTCTGGTCCTACGAGCAAGAGTTGTTTTATGGTAAGAATAGTCACTATTGCGCTGCCATTGCCATACACAGGACAAATAGCACTGGCGTCTGTTCCCAGCAAGTACAGTGTATTGGACTAAAGGGGATCTACTGTTCTTGTCAGGTTCCTAAGCAGAGTTGAACTAGATATGGCCCGTGTGTGTAGGAAGCACAGTTATTATGTTCTGAGCAAGCTCACTGTTCTGTCCCTATAGGAAACACAGTAGAGTAGAAGAGTGCTCTTTTCTCTAAAGCAGAGTGTGTTTCTTGTAAGGCAAGCTAGCGTTTATTTCCTAGTCCTAAATGGAGTTGAATCACATGCAGTTTCTGGTCCTACGAACAAGAGTTGTTTTCTGGTAAGGAAAGTCACGATTGTGCTCCCATTGCCATACACAGTGCAAATAGCACTCGCATCTATTCCCAGCAAGTACAGTGTTGGACTGAAGAGGAGCTACTGTTCTTGTCAGGTTCCTAAGCAGAGTTGAACTACATATGGTCCGTGTGTGTAGGAAGCACAGTTCTTTTGTTCTGAGCAAGCTCACTGTTTGGACCCCATAGGAAACACAGTATTGTAGAAGAGTGCTCTTTTTTCTAAAGCAGAGTGTGTTTCTTGTAAGGCGAGCTAGCATTTGTTTCCCAGTCCTAAATGGAGTTGAAACACATGCAGTTTCTGGTCCTATGAGCAAGAGTAGTTTTCTGGTAAGGAAAGTCACTGTTGCGCTGCCATGGCCATACACAGGACAAATAGCACTGGCATCTGTTGCCAGCAAGTACAGTGTATTGGACTGAAGAGGAGCTACTGTTCTTGTCAGGTTCCTAAGCAGACTTGAACTAGATATGGCCGTGTGTGTAGGAAGCACAATTTTTTTTTGTTCTGAGCAAGCTCACTCTTTGGACCCCATAGGAAACACAGTAGAGTAGAAGAGTACTCTTTTCTCAAAAGCAGAGTGTGTTTCATGTAAGGCGAGCTAGCATTTGTTTGCCAGTCCTAAATGGAGTTGAATCACATGCACTTTCTGGTCCTACGAGCAAGAGTTGTTTTCTGGTAAGGAAAGTCCCTATTGCGCTCCCATTGCCATATACAGTGCAAATAGCACTGGCGTCTGTTCCCAGCAAATACAGTGTTTCGGACTGAAGAGGAGCTACTGTTCTTGTCAGTTTCCTAAGCAGAGTTGAACTAGATATGGCCCGTGTAAGAAGCACAGTTCTTTTGTTCTGAGCAAGCTCACTGTTCTGGCCCTATAGGAAACACAGTAGAGTAGAAGAATGCTCTTTTCTCTAAAGCAGAGTGTGTATCTTGTAAGGCGAGCTAGCGTTTGTTTCCCAGTTCTAAATGGAGGTGAAACACATGCAGTTTCTGGTCCTATGAGCAAGAGTTGTTTTATGGTAAGAATAGTCACTATTGCGCTGCCATTGCCATACACAGGACAAATAGCACTGGCGTCTGTTCCCAAAAGTACAGTGTATTGGACTAAAGGGGATCTACTGTTCTTGTCAGGTTCCTAAGCAGAGTTGAACTAGATATGGCCCGTGTGTGTAGGAAGCACAGTTATTATGTTCTGAGCAAGCTCACTGTTCTGGCCCTATAGGAAACACAGTAGAGTAGAAGAGTGCTCTTTTCTCTAAAGCAGAGTGTGTTTCTTGTAAGGCAAGCTAGCGTTTATTTCCTAGTCCTAAATGGAGTTGAATCACATGCAGTTTCTGGTCCTACGAACAAGAGTTGTTTTCTGGTAAGGAAAGTCACTATTGCGCTCCCATTGCCATACACAGTGCAAATAGCACTCGCGTCTGTTCCCAGCAAGTACAGTGTTGGACTGAAGAGGAGCTACTGTTCTTGTCAGGTTCCTAAGCAGAGTTGAACTACATATGGTCCGTGTGTGTAGGAAGCACAGTTCTTTTGTTCTGAGCAAGCTCACTGTTTGGACCCCATAGGAAACACAGTATTGTAGAAGAGTGCTCTTTTTTCTAAAGCAGAGTGTGTTTCTTGTAAGGCAAGCTAGCATTTGTTTCCCAGTTTTAAATGGAGTTGAAACACATGCAGTTTCTGGTCCTATGAGCAAGAGTAGTTTTCTGGTAAGGAAAGTCACTATTGCGCTACCATTGGCATACACAGGACAAATAGCACTGGTATCTGTTGCCAGCAAGTACAGTGTATTGGACTGAAAAGGAGCTACTGTTCTTGTCAGGTTCCTAAGCAGACTTGAACTAGATATGGCCGTGTGTGTAGGAAGTACAATTTTTTTTTGTTCTGAGCAAGCTCACTGTTTGGACCCCATAGGAAACACAGTAGAGTAGAAGAGTGCTCTTTTCTCAAAAGCAGAGTATGTTTCTTGTAAGGCGAGCTAGCGTTTGTTTCCCAGTCCTAAATGGAGTTGAATCACATCCAGGTTCTGGTCCTACGAGCAAGAGTTGTTTTCTGGTAAGGAAAGTCACTATTGCGCTCCCATTGCCATACACAGTACAAATAGCACTCCCGTCTCTTCCTAGCAAGTATAGTGTATTGGACTGAAGAGGAGCAACTGTTCTTCTCAGTTTCCTAAGCAGAGTTGAACTAGATATGGCCCGTGTGTGTAGGAAGCACAGTTATTATGTTCTGAGCTAGCGCACTGTTCTGGCCCTATAGGAAACACAGTAGAGTAGAAGAGTGCTCTTTTCTCAAAAGCAGGGTGTGTTTCTTGTAAGGCAAGCTAGCGTTTTTTTCCCAGTCCTAAATGGAATTGAACCACATGCAGTTTCTGGTCCTACGAGCAAGAGTTGTTTTCTGGTAAGATGAGTCACTATTGTGCTCCCATTGCCATACACAGTGCAAATATCACTGGCGTCTGTTCCCAGCAAGTACAGTGTATTGGACTGAAGAGGATCTACTGTTCTTTTCAGTTTCCTAAGCAGAGTTGACCTAGATATGGCCCATGTGTGTAGGAGGCACAGTTCTTTTGTTCTGAGCAAGCTCACTGTTTGGACCCCATAGGAAACACAGTAGAGTAGATGAGTACTCTTTTCTCAAAAGCAGAGTTTGTTTCATGTAAGGTGAGCTAGCATTTGTTTGCCAGTCCTAAATGGAGTTGAATCACATGCACTTTCTGGTCCTACGAGCAAGAGTTGTTTTCTAGTAAGGAAAGTCCCTATTGTGCTCCCATTGCCATATACAGTGCAAATAGCACTGGCGTCTGTTCCCAGCAAATACAGTGTATCGGACTGAAATGGAGCTACTGTTCTTGTCAGTTTCCTAAGCAGAGTTGAACTAGATATGGCCCGTGTGTAGGAAGCACAGTTCTTTTGTTCTGAGCAAGCTCACTGTTCTTGCCCTATAGGAAACACAGTAGAGTAGAAGAGTGCTCTTTTCTCTAAAGCAGAGTGTGTTTCTTGTAAGGCGAGCTAGCATTTGTTTCCCAGTCCGAAATGGAGTTGAAACACATGCAGTTTCTGGTCCTACGAGCAAGAGTTGTTTTATGGTAAGAATAGTCACTATTGCGCTGCCATTGCCATACACAGGACAAATAGCACTGGCGTATGTTCCCAGCAAGTACAGTGTATTGGACTAAAGGGTATCTACTGTTCTTGTCAGGTTCCTAAGCAGAGTTGAACTAGATATGGCCCGTGTGTGTAGGAAGCACAGTTATTATGCTCTGAGCAAGCTCACTGTTCGGGCCCTATAGGAAACACAGTAGAGTAGAAGAGTGCTCTTTTCTCAAAAGCAGGGTGTGTTTCTTGTAAGGCAAGCTAGTGTTTTTTTCCCAGTCCTAAATGGAGTTGAATCACATGCAGTTTCTGGTCCTACGAGCAAGAGTTGTTTTCTGGTAAGGAAAGTCACTATTGCGCTCCCATTGCCATACACAGTGCAAATAGCACTCGCGTCTGATCCCAGCAAGTACAGTGTATCGGACTGAAGAGGAGCTACTGTTCTTTCAGTTTCCTAAGCAGAGTTGAACTAGATATGCCCCGTGTGTGTAGGAAGAACAGTTCTTTTGTTCTGAGCAAGTTCACCGTTCTGGCCCTATGGGAAACACAGTAGAGTAGAAGAGTGCTCTTTTCTCAAAAGCAGAGTGTGTTTCTTGTAAGGCGAGCTAGAGTTTGTTTCCCAGTCCTAAATGGAGTTGAGTCACATGCAGTTTTTTGTCCCACGAGCAATAGTTGTTTTCTGGTAAGGCGAGTCACTATTGTGCTCCCATTGCCATACACAGTGTAAATAGCACACGCGTCTGTTCCCAGCAAGTACAGTGTATTGGACTGAATAGGATCTACTGTTCTTTTCAGTTTCCTAAGCAGAGGTGAACTAGATATTGCCCATGTGTGTAGGAAGCACAGTTCTTTTGTTCTGAGCAAGCTCACTGTTCGGACCCCATATGAAACACAGTAGAGTAGAAGAGTGCTCTTTTCTCAAAAGCAGAGTGTGTTTCATGTAAGGCGAGGTAGCATTTGTTTCCCAGTCTTAAATGGAGTTGAATCACATGCAGTTACTGGTCCTATGAGCAAGAGTTGTTTTCTGGTAAGGAAAGTCACTATTGCGCTCCCATTGACATACACAGTGCAAATAGCCCAGGCGTCTGTTCCCAGCAAGTACAGTGTATCGGACTGAAGAGGAGCTACTGTTCTTGTCAGTTTCCTAAGCAGAGTTGAACTAGATATGGCCCGTGTGCGTAGGAAGCTCAGTTCTTATGTTCTGAGCAACTCACTGTTCTGGCCCTATAGGAAACACAGTAGAGTAGAAGAGTGTTCTTTTCTCTAAAGCAGAGTGTGTTTCTTGTAGGGTAAGCTAGCGTTTGATTCCTAGAACTAAATGGAGTTTAATCACATGCAGTTTCTGGTCCTATGCACAAGAGTTGTTTTCTGGTAAGGAAAGTAGCTATTGCGCGCCCATTGCCATACACAGTGCAAATAGCACTCGCGTCTGTTCCCTGCAAGTACAGTGTTGGACTGAAGAGAAGCTACTGTTCTTGTCAGGTTCCTAAGCAGAGTTGAACTACATATGGTCCGTGTGTGTAGGAAGCACAGTTCTTTTGTTCTGAGCAAGCTCACTGTTTGGACCCCATAGGAAACACAGTAGAGTAGAAGTCTGCTCCTTTCTCTAAAGCAGAGTGTGTTTCTTGTAAGGCGAGCTAGCGTTTGTTTCCCAGTCCTAAATGGAGTAGAATATCATGCCGTTTCTGGTCCTATGAGCAAGAGTTGTTTTCTGGTAAGGAAAGTCACTATTGCGCTGCCATTGCCATACACAGGACAAATAGCACTGGCGTCTGTTGCCAGCAAGTACAGTGTATTGGACTGAAGAGGATCTACTGTTCTTGTCAGGTTCCTAAGCAGACTTGAACTAGATATGGCCGTGTGTGTAGGAAGCACAATTTTTTTTGTTCTGAGCAAGCTCACTGTTTGGACCCCATAGGAAACACAGTAGAGTAGAAGAGTGCTCTTTTCTCAAAAGTCGACTGTGCTTCTTGTAAGGCGAGCTAGCGTTTGTTTCCTACTCCTAAATGGAGTTGAATCACATGCAGTTTCTGGTCCTACGAGTAAGAGTTGTTTTCTGGTAAGGAAAGTCACTATTGCACTCCTATTGCCATATACAGTGCAAATACACTCGCGTCTGTTCCCAGCAAGTACAGTGTACCGGACTGAAGAGGAGCTACTGTTCTTGTCAGTTTCCTAAGCAGAGGTGAACTAGATATGGCCCGTGTGTAGGAAGCACAGTTCTTTTGTTCTGAACAAGCTCACTGTTCTGGCCCTATAGGAAACACAGTAGAGTAGAAGAATGCTCTTTTCTCAAAAGCAGAGTGTGTTTCTTGTAAGGCGAGCTAGAGTTTGTTTCCCAGTCCTAAATGGAGTTGAGTCACATGCAGTTTTTTGTCCTACGAGCAAGAGTTGTTTTCTGGTAAGACGAGTCACTATTGTGCTCCCATTGCCATACACAGTGCAAATAGCACTCGCGTCTGTTCTCAGCAAGTACAGTGTATTGGACTGAAGAGGATCTACTGTTCTTTTCAGTTTCCTAAGCAGAGTTGACCTAGATATGGCCCATGTGTGTAGGAAGTACAGTTATTATGTTCTGAGCAAGCTCACTGTTCTGGCCGTATAGGAAACACAGTAGAGTAGAAGAGTACTCTTTTCTCAAAAGCAGTGTGTGTTTGATGTAAGGCGAGCTAGCATTTGTTTGCCAGTCCTAAATGGAGTTGAATCACATGCAGTTTCTGGTCCTACGAGCAAGAGTTGTTTTCTGTTAAGGAAAGTCACTATTGCGCTCCCATTGCCATACACAGGACAAATAGCACTGGCGTCTGTTCGCAGCATGTACACTGTATTGGACTGAAGAGGATCTACTGTTCTTGTCAGTTTCCTAAGCAGAGTTGAACTAGGTATGGCCGTGTGTGTTGGAAGCACAGTTCTTTTGTTCTTAGCAAGCTTACTGTTCTGGCCATATAGGAAACACATTAGAGTAGAAGAGTGCTGTTTTATCAAAGCAGAGTGTGTTTCTTGTAAGGCGAGCTAGCGTTTGTTTCCCAGTCCTAACTGGAGTTGAACCACATGAAGTTTCTAGTACTACGAGCAAGAGTTGTTTTCTGATAAGAAGAGTCACTATTGTGCTTTCATTGTCATACACAGGGCAAATAGCACTGGCATCTTTTCCCAGCATGTACAGTGTATTGGACTGAAGAGGATCTACTGTTCTTGTCAGTTTCCGAAGAAGAAATTAACTAGATATGTCTGTGTGTGTAGGAAGCACAGTTCTTTTGTTCTGAGCAAACTCACTGTTCGGGGACTATAGGAAACACAGTAGAGTAGAAGAGTGCTCTTTTCTCAAAAGCAGAGTGTGTTTCTTGTAAGGCGAGCTAGTGTTTGTTTCCCAGTCATAAATGGAGTTGAATCCCATGCAGTTTCTGTTCCTAGGAGCAAGAGTTGTTTCCTGGTAAGAAGAGTCACTATTGTGCTCCCATTGCCATACACAGTGCAAATCGCACTTCGTCTGTTCCCAGCATGTACAGTGTAATGGACTGAGGAGGATCTACTGTTCTTGGCAGTTTCCTAAGCAGAATTGAACTAGATATGACCGTGTTTGTAGGAAGCACATTTCTTTTGTTCTGAGCAAGCTCACTGTTTTGGCCCTATAGGAAACACAGTAGAGTAGAAGAGTGCTTTTTCTCAAAAGCAGAGTGTGTTTCCTGTAAGGCGAGCTAGCGTATGTTTGCCAGTCCTAAATGGAGTTGAATCACATGCAGTTTCTGGTCCTACGAGCAAGAGTTGTTTTCTGGTAAGAAGAGTCACTATTGCGCTCCCATTGTCATACACAGGGCAAATAGCACTGGCATCTTTTCCCAGCATGTACAGTGTATTGGACTGAAGAGGATCTACTGTTCTTGTCAGTTTCCTAAGAAGAAATTAACTAGATATGTCTGTGTGTGTAGAAAGCACAGTTCTTTTGTTCTGAGCAAACTCACTGTTCGGGGACCATAGGAAACACAGTAGAGTAGATGAGTGCTCTTTTCTCAAAAGCAGAGTTTGTTTCTTGTAAGGCGAGTTAGTGTTTGTTTCCCAGTCATAAATGGAGTTGAATCCCATGCAGTTTCTGGTACTAGGAGCAAGAGTTGTTTCCTGGTAAGAAGAGTCACTATTGTGCTCCCATTGCCATACACAGTGCAAATAGCACACGTGTCTGTTCCCAGCAAGTACAGTGTATTGGACTGAAGAGAAGCTACTGTTCTTGTCAGTTTCCTAAGCAGCGTTGAACTAGATATTGCCCGAGTGTGTAGAAAGCACAGTTCTTTTGTTCTTAGCAAGCTCACTGTTCGGACACCATAGGAAACACAGAAGAGTAGAAGAGTGCTCTTTTCGCAAAAGCAGAGAGTGTTTCTTGTAAAGCGAGCTAGCGTTTGTTTTCCAGTCCTAAATGGAGTTGAAGCACATGCAGTATTTGGTCCTACAAGAAAGAGTTGTTTTCTGGTAAGAAGAGTCACTAGTGTGCTCCCATTACCATACACAGTGCAAATAGCACTCGCGTCTGTTCCCAGCATGTACAGTGTATTGGACTGAAAGGATCTACTGTTCTTGTCAGTTTCCTAAGCAGAGTTGAACTAGATATAGCCCGTGTGTGTAGGAAGCACTGTTCATTTGTTCTGAGCAAGCTCACTGTTCTTGCCATATAGGAAACACATTAGAGTAGAAGAGTGCTTTTTTCTCAAAAGCAGAGTGTGTTTCTTGTAAGGCCAGCTAGCATTTGTTTCCCAGTCCTAAATGTAGTTGAATCACATGCAGTTTCTGGTCCTATGAGCAAGAGTTGTTTTCTGGTAAGAAGAGTCACTATTGTGCTCCCATTGTCATACCCAGGGCAAATAGCACTGGCGTCTGTTCCCAGCATGTACAGTGTATTGGACAGAAGAGGATCTACTGTTCTTGTCAGTTTCCGAAGAGGAATTGAACTAGATATGTCCGTGTGTGTAGGAAGCACAGTTCTTTTGTTCTGAGCAAGCTCACTGTTGTGGCCCTATAGGAAACACAGTAGAGTAGAAGAGTGCTCTTCTCTTAAAATCAGAGTGTGTTTCTTGTAAGGCGAGCTAGCGTTTGTTTCCCAGTCCCTAATGGAGTTGAATCACATGCAATTTCTGGTCCTACGAGCAAGAGTTGTTTTCTGGTAAGGAAAGTCACTATTGTGCTCCCATTCATATACACTGTGCAAATAGCACTCGCGTCAGTTCCCAGCAAGTACAGTGTAATGGACTGAATAGGAGCTACTGTTCTTGTCAGTTTCCTAAGCAGAGATGAACTAGATATGGCCCGTGTGTGTAGGAAGCACAGTTCTTTTGTTCTGAGCAAGCTCACTGTTCTGGCCCTATAGGAAACACATTAGACTAGAATACTGCTCTTTTCTCAAAAGCAGAGTGTGTTTCTTGTAAGGTAGCTAGCGTTGGTTTCCCAGTCCTAAATGGAGTTGAATGCCATGCAGTTTCTGTTCCTACGAGCAAGAGTTGTTTTCTGGTATCAAGAGTCACTATTGTGCTCCCATTGTCATACACAGGGCAAATAGCACTGGCGTCTGCTCCCAGCATGTACAGTGTATTGGACGGAAGAGGATCTACTGTTCTTGTCAGTTTCCTAAGCAGAATTGAACTAGCTATGGCCGTGTGTGTAGGAAGCACAGTTCTTTTGTTCTGAGCAAGCTCACTGTTCTGGCCCTATAGGAAACACATTAGACTAGAATACTGCTCTTTTCTCAAAAGCAGAGTGTGTTTCTTGTAAGGCGAGCTAGCGTTTGTTTCCCAGTCCAAAATGGAGTTGAATCCCATGCAGTTTCTGGTCCTACGAGCATGAGTTGTTTTCTGGTATCAAGAGTCACTATTGTGCTCCCATTGTCATACACAGGGCAAATAGCACTGGCGTCTGCTCCCAGCATGTACAGTGTATTGGACGGAAGAGGATCTACTGTTCTTGTCAGTTTCCTAAGCAGAATTGAACTAGCTATGGCCGTGTGTGTAGGAAGCACAGTTCTTTTCTTCTGAGCAAGCTCACTGTTCGGACCCCAGAGGAAATACAGCAGAGTAGAAGAGTGCCCTTTTCTCAAAAGCAGAGTGTGTTTCTTGTAAGGCGAGCTAGCGTTTGTTTCTCAGTCCTAAATGGAGTTGAATCACATGCAGTTTCTGGTCCTACGAGCAAGAGTTGTTTTCTGGTAAGAAGAGTCACTAGTGAGCTCCCATTGTCATACACAGGGCATATAGCACTGGCATCTGTTCCCAGCATGTACAGTGTATTGGACTTAAGAGGATTTACTGTTCTTGTCAGTTTCCTAAGCAGAATTGATCTAGATATGGCCCGTGTGTGTAGGAAGCACAATTCTTTTGTTTTGAGCAAGCTCACTGTTCTGGCCCTATAGGAAACACAGTAGAGTAGAAGTGTGCTCTTTTCTCCAAAGCAGAGTGTGTTTCTTCTAAGGCGAACTAGCGTTTGTTTCCAAGTCCTAAATGGAGTTGAATCACATGCAGTTTCTGGTCCTACAAGAAAGAGTTGTTTTCTGGTAAGAAGAGTCACTATTGAGCTCCCATTACCATACACAGGGTAAAAAGCACTCGCGTCTGTCCCAGCATGTACAGGGTATTGGACAGAAGAGGAGCTACTGTTCCTGTCCGTTTCCTAAGCAGAGTTGAACTATATATGGCCCGTGTTTGTAGGAAGCACAGTCCTTTTGCTCTGAGCAAGCTCACTGTTCGGACCCCATAGGAAACACAGTAGAGTAGAAGAGTGCTCTTTTCTCAAAAGCAGAGTGTATTTCTTGTAAGGCTAGCTAGCGTTTGTTTCACAGTCCTAAATGGAGTTGAATCACATGTATTTCTGATCCTAGGAGCAAGAGTTTTTTTCTGGTAAGAAGAGTCACTATTGTGCTCCCATTGTCATACACAGGGCAAATAGCACTGGCGTCTGTTCCCAGCATGTACAGTGTATTGGACTGAAGAGGATCTACTGTTCTTGTCAGTTTTCTAAGCAGAGTTAAACAAGATATGGCCCGTGTGTGTAGGAAGCAGAGTTCTTTTGTTCTGAGCAAGCTCACTGTTTTGGCCCTATATGAAACAAAGTAGAGTAGAAGAGTGCTCTTTTCTCAAAAGCAGAGTGTGTTTCTTGTAAGGCGAGCTAGCTTTTGTTTCCCAGTCCTAAATGGAGTTGAATCACATGCAGTTTCTCGTCCTACGAGCAAGAGTTGTTTTCTAGTAAGAAGAGTCACTATTGTGCTCCCTGTGTCATACACAGGGCAAAGAGCACTCGCGTCTGTTCCCAGGATGTACAGTGTATTGGACTGAAGAGGATCTACTGTTCTTGTCAGTTTCCTAAGCAAAGTTGAACTAGATATGGCCCGTGTGCAGGAAGTACACTTCTTTTGTTTTGAGCAAGCTAACTCTTCTGGCTCTATGGGAAACACAGCAGAGTAGAAGAGTGCTCTTTTCTCAAAAGCAGAGTGTGTTTTTTGTAAGGCGAGCTAGCGTTTGTTTCCCAGTCCTAAATGGAGTTGAATCACATGCAGTTTCTGGTCCTACGAGCAAGAGTTGTTTTCTGGTAAGAAGAGTCACTATTGCGCTCCCATTGTCATACACAGGGCAAATAGCACTGGCATCTTTTCCCTGCATGTACAGTATATTGGACTGAAGAGGATCTACTGTTCTTGTCAGTTTCCTAAGAAGAAATTAACTAGATATGTCTGTTTGTGTAGAAAGCACAGTTCTTTTGTTCTGAGCAAACTCACTGTTCGGGGACCATAGGAAACACAGTAGAGTAGAAGAGTGCTCTTTTCTCAAAAGCAGAGTTTGTTTCTTGTAAGGCGAGTTAGTGTTTGTTTCCCAGTCATAAATGGAGTTGAATCCCATGCAGTTTCTGGTCCTAGGAGCAAGAGTTGTTTCCTGGTAAGAAGAGTCACTATTGTGCTCCCATTGCCATACACAGTGCAAATAGCACACGTGTCTGTTCCCAGCAAGTACAGTGTATTGGACTGAAGAGAAGCTACTGTTCTTGTCAGTTTCCTAAGCAGCGTTGAACTAGATATTGCCCGAGTGTGTAGAAAGCACAGTTCTTTTGTTCTTAGCAAGCTCACTGTTCGGACACCATAGGAAACACAGAAGAGTAGAAGAGTGCTCTTTTCGCAAAAGCAGAGAGTGTTTCTTGTAAAGCGAGCTAGCGTTTGTTTTCCAGTCCTAAATGGAGTTGAAGCACATGCAGTATTTGGTCCTACAAGAAAGAGTTGTTTTCTGGTAAGAAGAGTCACTAGTGTGCTCCCATTACCATACACAGTGCAAATAGCACTCGCGTCTGTTCCCAGCATGTACAGTGTATTGGACTGAAAGGATCTACTGTTCTTGTCAGTTTCCTAAGCAGAGTTGAACTAGATATAGCCCGTGTGTGTAGGAAGCACTGTTCATTTGTTCTGAGCAAGCTCACTGTTCTTGCCATATAGGAAACACATTAGAGTAGAAGAGTGCTTTTTTCTCAAAAGCAGAGTGTGTTTCTTGTAAGGCCAGCTAGCATTTGTTTCCCAGTCCTAAATGTAGTTGAATCACATGCAGTTTCTGGTCCTATGAGCAAGAGTTGTTTTCTGGTAAGAAGAGTCACTATTGTGCTCCCATTGTCATACCCAGGGCAAATAGCACTGGCGTCTGTTCCCAGCATGTACAGTGTATTGGACAGAAGAGGATCTACTGTTCTTGTCAGTTTCCGAAGAGGAATTGAACTAGATATGTCCGTGTGTGTAGGAAGCACAGTTCTTTTGTTCTGAGCAAGCTCACTGTTGTGGCCCTATAGGAAACACAGTAGAGTAGAAGAGTGCTCTTCTCTTAAAATCAGAGTGTGTTTCTTGTAAGGCGAGCTAGCGTTTGTTTCCCAGTCCCTAATGGAGTTGAATCACATGCAATTTCTGGTCCTACGAGCAAGAGTTGTTTTCTGGTAAGGAAAGTCACTATTGTGCTCCCATTCATATACACTGTGCAAATAGCACTCGCGTCAGTTCCCAGCAAGTACAGTGTAATGGACTGAATAGGAGCTACTGTTCTTGTCAGTTTCCTAAGCAGAGATGAACTAGATATGTCCCGTGTGTGTAGGAAGCACAGTTCTTTTGTTCTGAGCAAGCTCACTGTTCTGGCCCTATAGGAAACACATTAGACTAGAATACTGCTCTTTTCTCAAAAGCAGAGTGTGTTTCTTGTAAGGTAGCTAGCGTTTGTTTCCCAGTCCTAAATGGAGTTGAATGCCATGCAGTTTCTGTTCCTACGAGCAAGAGTTGTTTTCTGGTATCAAGAGTCACTATTGTGCTCCCATTGTCATACACAGGGCAAATAGCACTGGCGTCTGCTCCCAGCATGTACAGTGTATTGGACGGAAGAGGATCTACTGTTCTTGTCAGTTTCCTAAGCAGAATTGAACTAGCTATGGCCGTGTGTGTAGGAAGCATAGTTCTTTTCTTCTGAGCAAGCTCACTGTTTGGACCCCAGAGGAAATACAGTAGAGTACAAGAATGCCCTTTTTTCAAAAGCAGAGTGTGTTTCTTGTAAGGCGAGCTAGCGTTTGTCTCTCAGTCCTAAACGGAGTTGAATCACATGCAGTTTCTGGTCCTACGAGCAAGAGTTGTTTTCTGGTAAGAAGAGTCACTAGTGAGCTCCCATTGTCATACACAGGGCATATAGCACTGGCATCTGTTCCCAGCATGTACAGTGTATTGGACTTAAGAGGATCTACTGTTCTTGTCAGTTTCCTAAGCAGAATTGATCTAGATAAGGCCCGTGTGTGTAGGAAGCACAATTCTTTTGTTATGAGCAAGCTCACTGTTCTGGCCCTATAGGAAACACAGTAGAGTAGAAGAGTGCTCTTTTCTCAAAAGCAGAGTGTGTTTCTTGTAAGGCGAGCTAGCATTTGTTTCCAGGTCCTAAATGTAGTTGAATCCCATGCAGTAGTTCGTCCTATGAGCAAGAGTTGTTTTCTGGTAAGAAGAGTCACTATTTTGTTCCCATTGCCATACACAGTGCAAATAGCACTCGCGTTTGTTCCCAGCAAGTACAGTGTATTGGAATGAAGAGGAGCTACTGTTCTTGTCAGTTTCCAAAGGAGATTTGAACTAGATATGGCCCGTGTGTGTAGGAAGCACAGTTATTTTGTTCTGAGCATGCTCACTGTTCGGACCCCATAGGAAACACATTAGAGTAGAAGAGTGCTCTTTTCTAAAAAGCAGAGTTTGTTTCTTGTAAGGCGAGCTAGCGTTTGTTTCCCAGTCATACATGGAGTTGAATCACATGCAGTTTCTGGTCCTACGAGCAAGAGTTGTTTTCTGGTAAGAAGAGTCACTATTGTGCTCCCATTGTCATACAAAGGGCAAATAGCACTGTCGTCTGTTCCCAGCATGTACAGTGTATTGGACTGAAGATGATCTACTGTTCTTGTCAGTTTCCTAAGCAGAATTGAACTAGCTATGGCCGTGTGTGTAGGAAGCACAGTTCTTTTGTTCTGAGCAAGCTCACTGTTCTGGCCCTATAGGAAACACATTAGACTAGAATACTGCTCTTTTCTCAAAAGCAGAGTGTGTTTCTTGTAAGGCGAGCTAGCGTTTGTTTCCCAGTCCAAAATGGAGTTGAATCCCATGCAGTTTCTGGTCCTACGAGCAAGAGTTGTTTTCTGGTATCAAGAGTCACTATTGTGCTCCCATTGTCATACACAGGGCAAATAGCACTGGCGCCTGCTCCCAGCATGTACAGTGTATTGGACGGAAGAGGATCTACTGTTCTTGTCAGTTTCCTAAGCAGAATTGAACTAGCTATGGCCGTGTGTGTAGGAAGCACAGTTCTTTTCTTCTGAGCAAGCTCACTGTTTGGACCCCAGAGGAAATACAGTAGAGTAGAAGAGTGCCCTTTTCTCAAAAGCAGAGTGTGTTTCTTATAAGGCGAGCTAGCGTTTGTTTCTCAGTCCTAAATGGAGTTGAATCACATGCAGTTTCTGGTCCTACGAGCAAGAGTTGTTTTCTGGTAAGAAGAGTCACTAGTGAGCTCCCATTGTCATACACAGGGCATATAGCACTGGCATCTGTTCCCAGCATGTACAGTGTATTGGACTTAAGAGGATTTACTGTTCTTGTCAGTTTCCTAAGCAGAATTGATCTAGATATGGCCCGTGTGTGTAGGAAGCACAATTCATTTGTTTTGAGCAAGCTCACTGTTCTGGCCCTATAGGAAACACAGTAGAGTAGAAGTGTGCTCTTTTCTCCAAAGCAGAGTGTGTTTCTTCTAAGGCGAACTAGCGTTTGTTTCCAAGTCCTAAATGGAGTTGAATCACATGCAGTTTCTGGTCCTACAAGAAAGAGTTGTTTTCTGGTAAGAAGAGTCACTATTGAGCTCCCATTACCATACACAGGGTAAAAAGCACTCGCGTCTGTCCCAGCATGTACAGGGTATTGGACTGAAGAGGAGCTACTGTTCCTGTCCGTTTCCTAAGCAGAGTTGAACTATATATGGCCCGTGTTTGTAGGAAGCACAGTCCTTTTGCTCTGAGCAAGCTCACTGTTCGGACCCCATAGGAAACACAGTAGAGTAGAAGAGTGCTCTTTTCTCAAAAGCAGAGTGTATTTCTTGTAAGGCTAGCTAGCGTTTGTTTCACAGTCCTAAATGGAGTTGAATCACATGTATTTCTGATCCTAGGAGCAAGAGTTTTTTTCAGGTAAGAAGAGTCACTATTGTGCTCCCATTGTCATACACAGGGCAAATAGCACTGGCATCTGTTCCCAGCATGTACAGTGTATTGGACTGAAGAGGATCTACTGTTCTTGTCAGTTTTCTAAGCAGAGTTAAACAAGATATGGCCCGTGTGTGTAGGAAGCAGAGTTCTTTTGTTCTGAGCAAGCTCACTGTTTTGGCCCTATATGAAACAAAGTAGAGTAGAAGAGTGCTCTTTTCTCAAAAGCAGAGTGTGTTTCTTGTAAGGCGAGCTAGCTTTTGTTTCCCAGTCCTAAATGGAGTTGAATCACATGCAGTTTCTCGTCCTAAGAGCAAGAGTTGTTTTCTAGTAAGAAGAGTCACTATTGTGCTCCCTGTGTCATACACAGGGCAAAGAGCACTCGCGTCTGTTGCCAGGATGTACAGTGTATTGGACTGAAGAGGATCTACTGTTCTTGTCAGTTTCCTAAGCAAAGTTTAACTAGATATGGCCCGTGTGCAGGAAGTACACTTCTTTTGTTTTGAGCAAGCTAACTCTTCTGGCTCTATGGGAAACACAGTAGAGTAGAAGAGTGCTCTTTTCTCAAAAGCAGAGTGTGTTTTTTGTAAGGCGAGCTAGCGTTTGTTTCCCAGTCCTAAATGGAGTTGAATCACATGCAGTTTCTAGTCCTACGAGCAAGAGTTGTTTTCTGGAAAGGAAAGTCACTATTGTGCTCCCTTTGCCATAAACAGTGCAAATAGCACTCACGTCTGTTCCCAGCAAGTAGAGTGTATTGGACTGAAGATGATCTACTGCTCTTGTCAGTTTCCTAAGCAGAGTTGAACTAGATATGGCCCGTGTGTGTAGGAAGCACAGTTCTTTTGTTCTGAGCAAGCTCACTGTTCGGACCCCATAGGAAACACAGTAGAGTAGAAGAGTGCTATTTTCTCAAAAGCAGAGTGTGTTTCTTGTAAGGCTAGCTAGTGTTTGTTTCCCTGTCAGAAACAGATTTGAATCTCATGCCGTTTCTGGTCCTACGAGCAAGAGTTGTTTTCTCGTAAAAGGAGTCATTATTTCGCTCCCATTGCCATACACACTGCAAATAGCACTCACGTCTGTTCCCAGCAAGTACAGTGTATTGGACTGAAGAGGAGCTACTGTTCTTGTCAGTTTCCTAAGAAGAGTTGAACTAGATATGGCCCGTGTGTGTAGGAAAAACAGTTCTTTTGTTCTGAGCAAGCTCACTGTTCTGGCCCTATAGGAAACACAGTAGAGTAGAAGAGTGCTCTTTTCTCAGAAGCAGAGTTTGTTTCTGGTAAGAGGAGCTAGCGTTTGTTTCCCAGTCCTAAATGGAGTTGAATCACATGCAGTTTCTGGTCCTACGAGCAAGAGTTGTTTTCTGGTAAGAAGAGTCACTATTGTGCTCCCATTGCCATACACAGTGCAAATAGCACACGCGTCTGTTCCCAGCAAGTACAGTGTATTGGACTGAAGAGGAGCTACTGTTCTTGTCAGTTTCCTATGCAGAGTTGAACTAGATATGGCCTGTGTGTGTAGGAAGCACAGTTATTTTGTTCTGAGCAAGCTCACTGTTCGGATCCCATAGGAAACACAGTAGAGTAGAAGAGTGCCCTTTTCTCAAAAGCAGAGTGTGTTTCTTGAAAGGCGAGCTAGCGTTTGTTTCCCAGTCTGAAATGGAGTTGAATCACATGCAGTTTCTGGTCCTATGATCAAGAGTTGTTTTCTGGTAAGAAGAGTCACTATTGCGCTCCCATTGTCATACGCAAGACAAATAGCACTGGCGTCTGTTCCCAGCATTTACAGTTTATTGGACTGAAGAGGAGCTATTGTTCTTGTCAGTTTCCTAAGCAGAGTTGAAGTAGATGTGGCTCGTGTGTGTAGGAAGCACAGTTCTTTGTTCTGAGCAAGCTCACTGTTCTGGCCCTATAGGAAAAACATTAGAGTAGAATACTGCTCTTTTCTCAAAATCAGAGTGTGTTTCTTGTAAGGCAAGCTAGCATTTGTTTCCCAGTCCTAAATGGAGTTGAATCACATGCAGTTTCTGGTTCTATGAGCAAGAGTTGTTTTCTGGTATGAAGAGTCACTATTGTGCTCCCATTGTCATACACAGGGCAAATAGCACTGGCATCTGTTGCCAGCATGTACAGTGTATTGGACTGAAGAGGATCTACTGTTCTTGTCAGTTTCCGAAGAAGAATTGAACTAGATATGGCCGTGTGTGTAGGAAGCACAGTTCTTTTGTTCTGAGCAAGCTCAATGTTTTGGCCCTATAAGAAACACAGTAGAGTAGAAGAGTGCTCTTTTCTCAAAAGCAGAGTGTGTTTCTTGTAAGGCGAGCTAGCGTTTTTTTCCCAGTCCTAAATGGAGTTGAATCACATGCAGTTTTTGGTCCTATGAGAAAGAGTTGTTTTCTGGTAAGGAAATTCACTATTGAGCTCCCATTCCCATACACCATGCAAATAGCACTGGCGTCTCTTCCCATCCAGTACAGTGTATTGGACTGAAGAGGAGCTACTGTTCTTGTCAGTTTGCTAAGCAGAGTTGAACTAGATATGGCCGGTGTGTGTAGGAAGCACAGTTCTTTTGATATGAGCAAGCTCACTGTTCTGGCCCTATAGGAAACATATTAGAGTAGAATACTGCTCTTTTCTCAAAAGCAGAGTGTGTTTCTTGTAAGGCCAGCTAGCGTTTGTTTCCCAGTCCTAAATGGAGTTGAATCACATGCAGTTTCTGGTCCTATGAGCAAGAGTTGTTTTTTCGTAAGAAGGGTCACTATTGTGCTCCCATTGCCATACACAGTACAAATACCACTCGCGTCTGTTCCCAGCAAGTGCAGTGTATTGGAATGAAGAGGAGCTACTGTTCTTGTCAGTTTCCTAAGCAGAGTTGATCTAGACATGGCCCGTGTGTGTAGGAAGCACAGTTCTTTTGTTCTGAGCAAGCTCACTGTTCGAACCTCTTAAGAAACACAGAAGAGTAGAAGAGTGCTCTTTTCTCAAAAGCAGAGTGTGTTTATTGTAAGGCCAGCTAGCCTTTGTTTCCCAGTCCTAAATGGAGTTGAATCACATGCAGTTTCTGGTCCTACTAGCAAGAGTTGTTTTCTGGTAAGAAGAGTCACTATTGCACTCCCATTGTCATACACAGGGCAAATAGCACTGGCGTCTGTTCCCAGCATGTACAGTGTATTGGACTGAAGAGGATCTACTGTTCATGTCAGTTTCCTAAGCAGAATTGAACTAGATATGGCCGTGTGTGTAGGAAGCACAGTTCTTTTGGACTGAGCAAGCTCACTGTTTTGGCCCTACAGAAAACACAGTAGAGTAGAAGATTGCTCTTTTTTCAAAAGCAGAGTGTGTTTCTTGTAAGGCCAGCTAGCGTTTGTTTCCCAGTCCTAAATGGAGTTGAATCACATGCAGTTTTTGTTCCCACGAGCAAGAGTTGTTTTCTGGTAAGGAAAGTCACTATTGCGCTCCCATTCCCATACACCATGCAAATAGCACTCCCGTCTGTTCCCAGCAAGTACAGTGTATTAGTCTGAAGAGGAGCTACTGTTCTTGTCAGTTTCCTAAGCAGAGTTGAACTAGATATAGCCCGTGTATGTAGGAAGCACAGTTCTTTTGTTCTGAGGAAGCTCAATGTTCTGGCGCTATAGGAAACATATTAGAGTAGAATACTGCTCTTTTCTCAAAAGCAGAGAGTGTTTCTTTTAAGGCGAGGTGCGTTTGTTTCCAAGTCCTAAATGGAGTTGAATCACATGCAGTTTCTGGTCCTACGAGCAAGAGTTGTTTTCTGGTAAGAAGAGTCACTATTGCGCTCCCATTGCCATACACAGTGCAAATAGCACTCGCAACTGTTTTCAGCAAGTACAGTGTATTGGACTGAAGAGGATCTACTGTTCTTGCCAGTTTTCTAAGCTGAGTTGAACTAGTTAAGGCCCGTGTGTGTAGGAAGCACAGTTCTTTTGTTCTGAGCAAGCTCACTGTTCAGACCCCATAGGAAACACAGTAGAGTAGAAGAGTGCTCTTTTCTCAAAAGTAGAGTGTGTTTCTTGTAAGGCGAGCTAGCGTTTGTTTCCCAGTCCTAAATGGAGTTGAATCACATGCAGTTTCTGGTCCTACAAGCAAGAGTTGTTTTCTAGTAAGAAGAGTCACTATTGTGCTCCCTTTGTCATACATACGGCAAATACCACTGGCATCTGTTTCCAGCATGTACATTGTATTGCACTGAAGAGGATCTACTGTTCTTGTCAGTTTCCTAAGCAGAGTTCAACTAGATATAGCCCGTGTGTGGAAGAAGCACACTTCTTTTGTACTGAGCAAGCTCACTGTTCTGGCCCTAAAGGAAACACATTAGAGTCGAAGAGTGCTCTTTTCTCAAAAGCAGAGTGTGTTTCTTGTAAGGCGAGCTAGCATTTGTTTCCCAGTCCTAAATGGAGTTGAATCACAGGCAGTTGCTGGTCCTACGAGCAAGAGTTGTTTTCTGGTAAGAAGAGTCACTATTGCGCTCCCATTGCCATACACAGTGCAAATAGCACTCGCGTCTGTTCCCAGCAATTACAGTATATTGGACTGAAGAAAAGCTACTATTCTTGTCAGTTTCCTAAGCAGAGTTGAACTAGATATGGCCCGTGTTTGTAGGAAGCACAGTTGTTTTGTTCTGAGCAAGCTCACTGTTCGGATCCCATAGGAAACACAGTAGAGTAGAAGAGTGCTCTTTTCTCAAAAGCAGAGTGTGTTTCTTGTAAGGCGAGCTAGAGTTTGTTTCCCAGTCCTAAATGGAGTTGAATCACATGCAGTTTCTGGTCCTACGAGCAAGAGTTGTTTTCTGGTAAGAAGAGTCACTATTGCGCTCCCATTGCCATACACAGTGCAAATAGCACTCGCAACTGTTTTCAGCAAGTACAGTGTATTGGACTGAAGAGGATCTACTGTTCTTGCCAGTTTTCTAAGCTGAGTTGAACTAGTTAAGGCCCGTGTGTGTAGGAAGCACAGTTCTTTTGTTCTGAGCAAGCTCACTGTTCAGACCCCATAGGAAACACAGTAGAGTAGAAGAGTGCTCTTTTCTCAAAAGTAGAGTGTGTTTCTTGTAAGGCGAGCTAGCGTTTGTTTCCCAGTCCTAAATGGAGTTGAATCACATGCAGTTTCTGGTCCTACAAGCAAGAGTTGTTTTCTAGTAAGAAGAGTCACTATTGTGCTCCCATTGTCATACATAGGGCAAATACCACTGGCATCTGTTTCCTGCATGTACATTGTATTGCACTGAAGAGGATCTACTGTTCTTGTCAGTTTCCTAAGCAGAGTTCAACTAGATATAGCCCGTGTGTGGAAGAAGCACACTTCTTTTGTACTGAGCAAGCTCACTGTTCTGGCCCTAAAGGAAACACATTAGAGTCGAAGAGTGCTCTTTTCTCAAAAGCAGAGTGTGTTTCTTGTAAGGCGAGCTAGCATTTGTTTCCCAGTCCTAAATGGAGTTGAATCACAGGCAGTTGCTGGTCCTACGAGCAAGAGTTGTTTTCTGGTAAGAAGAGTCACTATTGCGCTCCCATTGCCATACACAGTGCAAATAGCACTCGCGTCTGTTCCCAGCAATTACAGTATATTGGACTGAAGAAAAGCTACTATTCTTGTCAGTTTCCTAAGCAGAGTTGAACTAGATATGGCCCGTGTTTGTAGGAAGCACAGTTGTTTTGTTCTGAGCAAGCTCACTGTTCGGATCCCATAGGAAACACAGTAGAGTAGAAGAGTGCTCTTTTCTCAAAAGCAGAGTGTGTTTCTTGTAAGGCGAGCTAGAGTTTGTTTCCCAGTCCTAAATGGAGTTGAATCACATGCAGTTTCTGGTCCTACGAGCATGAGTTGTTTTCTGGTAAGAAGAGTCACTATTGCGCTCCCATTGTCATACACAGGGCAAATATCACTGGCGTCTGTTCCCAGCATGTACAGTGTATTAGACTGAAGAGGATTTGCTCTTCTTGTCAGTTTCCTAAGCAGAAATGAACTAGATATGGCCGTGTGTAGGAAGCACAGTTCTTTTGTTCTGAGCAAGGTCACTTTTCGGTCCCCATAGGAATCACAGTAGAGTAGAAGAGTGCCCTTTTCTCAAAAGCAGAGTGTGTTTCTTGTAAGGCGAGCTAGCGTTTGTTTCCCAGTCCTAAATGGAGTTGAATCACATGCAGTTTCTGGTCCTATGAGCAAGAGTTGTTTTCTGGTAAGAAGAGTCACTATTGTGCTCCCATTGCCATACACAGGGCAAATAGCACTGGCATCTGTTCCCAGCATGTACAGTGTATTGGACGGAAGAGGATCTACTGTTCTTGTCAGTTTCCTAAGCAGAATTGAATTAGATATGGCCGTGTGTGTAGGAAGCACAGTTTTTTGTTCTGAGCAAGCTCAATGTTTTGGCCCTATAGGAAACACATTAGAGTAGAAGAGTGCTCTTTTCTCAAAAGCAGAGTCGGTTTCTTGTAAGGCGAGCTAGCGTTTGTTTCCCAGTCCTAAATGGAGTTGAATCACATGCAATATCTGGTCCTACGAGCAAGAGTTGTCTTCTGGTAAGGAAAGTCACTATTGCGCTCCCATTCACATACACCATGCAAATAGCACTCGCGTCAGTTCCCAGCAAGTACAGTGTATTGGACTGAAGAGGAGCTACTGTTCTTGTCAGTTTCCTAAGCAGAGATCAACTAGATATGGCCCGTGTGTAGGAAGCACAGTTCTTTTGTTCTGAGCAAGCTCACTGTTCTGGCCCTATAGGAAACACAGGAGAGTAGAAGAGTGCTCTTTTCTCAAAAGCAGAGTGTGTTTCTTGTAAGGCGAGCTAGCGTTTGTTTCCCAGTCCTAAATGGAGTTGAATCACATGCAGTTTCTGGTCCTATGAGCAAGAGTTGTTTTCTGGCAAGGAAAGACACTATTGTGCTCCCATTGCCATATATAGGCAAATACCACTCGTGTCTGTTCCCAGCAAGTACAGTGTATTGGACTGAAGAATAGCTACTGTTCTTGTCAGTTTCCTAAGCAGAGTTGAACTAGATATAGCCCGTGTGTGTAGGAAGCACAGTTCTTTTGTTCTGAGCAAGCTGACTGTTCGGACCCCATAGGAAACACAGTAGAGTAGAAGAGTGCTCTTATCTCAAAAGCAGAGTGTGTTTCTTGTAAGGCGAGCTAGCGTTTGTTTTCCCGTCCTAAATGGAGTTGAATCACATGCAGTTTCTGGTCCTGCAAGGAAGAGTTGTTTTCTGGTAAGAAGAGTCACTATTGCGCTCCAATTGTCATACACAGGGAAAATAGCATTGGCGTCTGTTCGCAGCATGTACACTGTATTGGACTGAAGAGGATCTACTGTTCTTGTCAGTTTCCTAAGCAGAGTTGAACTAGGTATGGCCCTGTGTGTAGGAAGCACAGTTCTTTTGTTCTGAGCAAGCTCACTGTTCTGGCCATATAGGAAACACATTAGAGTAGAAGAGTGCTCTTTTATCAAAGCAGAGTGTGTTTTTTGTAAGACGAGCTAACGTTTGCTTCCCAGTCCTAAATGGAGTTGAATCACATGCAGTTTCTGGTCCTTCGAGCAAGAGTTGTTTTCTGGTATCAAGAGTCACTATTGTGCCCAAATTGTCATACACAGGGCAAATAGCACTGGCGTCTGTTCCCAGCATGTACAGTGTATTGGACGGAAGAGGATCTACTGTTCTTGTCAGTTTCTTAAGCAGAATTGAACTAGCTATGGCCGTGTGTGTAGGAAGCACAGTTCTTTTCTTCTGAAAAAGCTCACTGTTCGGACTCTGAGGAAATACAGTAGAGTAGAAGAGTGCCCTTTTCTCAAAAGCAGAGTGTGTTTCTTGTAAGGCAAGCTAGCGTTTGTTTCTCAGTCCTAAATGGAGTTGAATCACATGCAGTTTCTGGTCCTACGAGCAAGAGTTGTTTTCTGGTAAGAAGAGTCACTAGTGCGCTCCCATTGTCATACACAGGGCATATAGCACTGGCATCTGTTCCCAGCATGTACAGTGTAATGGACTTAAGAGGATCTACTGTTCTTGTCAGTTTCCTAAGCAGAATTGATCTAGATATGGCCCGTGGGTGTAGGAAGCACAGTTCTTTTGTTTTGAGCAAGCTCACTGTTCTGGCCCTATAGGAAAAACAGTAGTGTAGAAGAGTGCTCTTTTCTCAAAAGCAGAGTGTGTTTTTGTAAGGCGAGCTAGCGTGTGTTTTCCAGTCCTAAATGGAGTTGAATCACATGCAGTTATTGGTCCCACGAGCCACAGTTGTTTTCTGGTAAGGAAAGTCACTATTGTGCTCCCATTGCCATGCACAGTGCAAAGAGCACTCGTGTCTGATCCCAGCAAGTACAGTGTATTGTACTGAAGAGGAGCTATTGTTCTTGTCATTTTCCTAAGCAGAGTTGAACTAGATATGGCCCGTGTGTGTAGGAAGCACAGTTCTTTTGTTCTGAGCAAGCTCAATGTTCGGACCCCATAGGAAACACAGTAGAGTAGAAGAGTGCTCTTTTCTCAAAAGCAGAGTTTGTTTCTTGTAAGGCGCGCTAGCGTTTGTTTCCCAGTCCTAAATGTAGTTGAATCCCATGCAGTTTTTCGTCCTATGCGCAAGAGTTGTTTTCTGGTAAGAAGAGTCACTATTGCGCTACCATTGCCATACACACTGCAAATAGCACTCGCGTCTGTTCCCAGCAAGTAATGTGTATGGGACTGAAGAGGAGCTACTGTTCTTGTCAGATTCCAAAGCAGAGTTGAACTAGATATGGCCCGTGTGTGTAGTAAGCACAGTTCGTTTGTTCTGAGCAAGCTCACTTTTCGGACCCCATAGGAAACACATTAGAGTAGAAGAGTGCTCTTTTCTAAAAAGCAGAGTTGTTTCTTCTAAGGCGAGCTAGCGTTTGTTTTCCAGTCCTAAATGGAGTTGAATCACATGCAGTTGTTTGTCCCACGAGTAAGAGTTCTTTTCTGGTAAGGAAAGGCACTATTGTGCTCCCATTGCCATACACAGTGCAAATAGCACTCGCGTCTGTTCCAAGCAAGTACAGTGTATTGGACTGAAGAGGAGCTACTGTTCTTGTCAGTTTCCAAAGCACAGTTAAACTATATATGGCCCGTGTGTGTAGGAAGCACAGTTCTTTTGTTCTGAGCAAGCTCACTGTTTTGGCCATATAGGAAACACAGTAGAGTAGAAGAGTGCTGTTTTCTCAAAAACAGAGTGTGTTTCTTGTAAGGCGAGCTAGCGTTTGTTTCCCAGTCCTAAATGGGAGTTGAATCACATGCATTTTCTGGTCCTACGAGCAAGAGTTGTTTTCTGGTAAAAAGAGTCACTATTGCACTCCCACTGTCATACACAGGGCAAATAACACTAGATTCTGTTTCCAGCATGTACAGTGTATTGGACTGAAGAGGAGCTACTGTTCTTGTCAGTTTCCTAAGCAGAGTTGAACTAGATATGGCCGTGTGTAGGAAGCACAGTTCTTTTGTTCTGAGCAAGCTCACTGTTCGGAACCCATAGGAAACACAGTAGAGTAGAAGAGTGCTCTTTTCTCAAAAGCAGAGTGTGTTTCTTGTAATGCAAGCTAGCGTTTGTTTACCAACCTAAATGGGAGTTGAATCACATGCAGTTTCTGGTCCTACGAGCAAGAGTTGTTTTCTGGTAAGAAGAGTCACTATTGCGCTACCATTGTCATACACAGGGCAAATAGCACTGGCGTCTGTTCCCAGCATGTACAGTGTATTGGACTGAAGAGGATCTACTGTTCTTGTCAGTTTCCTAAGCAGAGTTGAACTAGATATGGCCGTGTGTGTAGGAAGCACAGTTCTTTTGTTCTGAGCAAGCTCACTGTTGTGGCCCAATAGGAAAAACAGTATAGTAGAAGAGTGCTCTTTTCTCAAAAGCAGATTGTGTTTCTTGTAAGGCGAGCTAGTGTTTGTTTCCCAGTCCTAAATGGAGTTGAATCACATGCAGTTTCTGGCCCTATGAGCAAGAGTTGTTTTCTAGTAAGAAGAGTCACTTTTGCGCTCCCATTGTAATACACAGGGCAAATAGCACTGGGGTCTGTTCCCAGCTTGTACAGTGTATTGCACTGAAGAGGAGCTACTGTTCTTGTCAGGTTCCTAAGCAGAGTTGAACTAGATATAGCCCGTGTGTGTAGGAAGCACAGTTCTTTTGTTCTGAGCTAGCTCACTGTTCAGACCCCATAGGCAACACAGTAGAGTAGAAGAGTGCTCTCTTCTCAAAAGCAGAGTGTGTTTCTTGTAAGGCGAGCTAGTGTTTGTTTCCCAGTCCTAAATGGAGTTGAATCACATGCAGTTTCTGGTCCTATGAGCAAGAGTTGTTTTCTGTTAATAAGAGTCACTATTGTGCTCCCATTGTCATACACAGGGCAAATAGCACTGGCGTCTGTTCCCAGCAAGTACAGTGTATTGGACTGAAGAAGAGCTACTGTTCTTGTCAGTTTCCTAAGCAGAGTTGAACTAGATATGCCCCGTGTATGCAGGAAGCACATTTCTTTTGTTCTGAGCAAGCTCACTGTCCTGGCCCTTTAGGAAACACAGTAGAGTAGAAGAGTGCTCTTTTCTCAAAAGCAGAGTGTGTTTCTTGTAAGGGAAGCTAGCGTTTGTTTCCCAGTCTTAAATGGAGTTGAATCACATGCAGTTTCTCTTCCTACGAGCAAGAGTTGTTTTCTGGTAAGAAGAGTCACTCTTGCGCTCCCATTGCCATACACAGTGCAAATAGCACTGGCGTCTGTTCCCAGCATGTACAGTGTATTGCACAGAAGAGGATCTACTGTTCTTGTCAGTTTCCTCAGCAGAGTTGAACTAGATATAGCCCATGTGTAGGAAGCACAGTTCTTTTGTTCTGAGCAAGCTCACTGTTCTGGCCATATAGGAAACACATTAGAGTAGAAGAGTGCTCTTTTATCAAAGCAGAGTGTGTTTTTTGTAAGACGAGCTAAAGTTTGTTTCCCAGTCCTAAATGGAGTTGAATCCCATGCAGTTTCTGGTCCTACGAGCAAGAGACGTTTTCTGGTAAGAAGAGTCACTAGTGCGCTCCCATTGTCATACACAGGGCATATAGCACTGGCATCTGTTCCCAGCATGTACAGTGTATTGGACTTAAGAGGATCTACTGTTCTTGTCAGTTTCCTAAGCAGAATTGATCAAGATATGGCCCGTGTGTTTAGGAAGCACAGTTCTTTTTTTTGAGCAAGCTCACTGTTCTGGCTCTATAGGAAACACAGTAGAGTAGAAGAGTGCTCTTTTCTCAAAAGCAGAGTGTGTTTCTTTTTTTTTTTTTTTTTTTTTGGTTTTTTTTTTGGTTTTTCGAGACAGGGTTTCTCTGTGTAGTTTTGCGCCTTTCCTGGAACTCACTTGGTAGCCCAGGCTGGCCTCGAACTTACAGAGATCCGCCTGGCTCTGCCTCCCGAGTGCTGGGATTAAAGGCGTGCGCCACCACCGCCCGGCGAGTGTGTTTCTTGTAAGGCGAGCTAGCATTTGTTTCCCAGTCCTAAATGTAGTTGAATCCCATGCAGTATTTCGTCCTATGAGCAAGAGTTGTTTTCTGGTAAGAAGAGTCACTATTGTGTTCCCATTGCCATACACAGTGCAAATAGCACTCGCGTCTGGTCCCAGCAAGTACAGTGTATTGGAATGAAGAGGAGCTACTGTTCTTGTCAGTTTCCTAAGCAGAGTTGAACTAGATATGGCCCGTGTGTGTAAGAAGCACAGTTATTTTGTTCTGAGCAAGCTCACTGTTCGGAACCCATAGGAAACACATTAGAGTAGAAGAGTGCTCTTTTCTAAAAAGAAGAGTTTGTTTCTTGTAAGGCGAGCTAGCGTTTGTTTCCCAGTCATACATGGAGTTGAATCACATGCAGTTTCTGGTCCTACGAGCAAGAGTTGTTTTCTGGTAAGAAGAGTCACTATTGTGCTCCCATTGTCATACAAAGGGCAAATAGCACTGTCGTCTGTTCCCAGCATGTACAGTGTATTGGAATGAAGAGGATCTACTGTTCTTGTTAGTTTCCTAAGCAGAATTGAACTAGATATGGCCTTGTGTGTAGGAAGCACAGTTCTTTTGTTCTGAGCAAGCTCACTGTTCTGGCCCTATAGGAAACACAGTAGAGTAGAAGAGTGCTCTTTTCTCAAAAGCACAGTGTGTGTTTGTAAGGCGAGCTAGCGTTTGTTTTCCAGTCCTAAACGGAGTTGAATCACATGCAGTTGTTGGTCCCACGAGCAAGAGTTGTTTTCTGGTAAGGAAAGTCACTATTGTGCTCCCATTGCCATGCACAGTGCAAAGAGCACTCGCGTCTGATCCCAGTAAGTACAGTGTATTGTACTGAAGAGGAGCTACTGTTCTTGTCAGTTTCCTAAGCAGAGTTGAACTAGATATGGCCTGTGTGTGTAGGAAGCACAGTTCTTTTGTTCTGAGCAAGCTCAATGTTCGGACCCCATAGGAAACATGGTAGAGTAGAAGAGTGCTCTTTTCTCAAAAGCAGAGTGTGTTTCTTTTAAGGTGCGCTAGCGTTTGTTTCCCAGTCGTAAAAGTAGTTGAATCGCATGCAGTTTTTCGTCCTATGAGCAAGAGTTGTTTTCTGGTAAGAAGAGTCACTATTGTGCTCCCATTGCCATACACACTGCAAATAGCACTCGCGTCTGTTCCCAGCAAGTAATGTGTATTGGACTGAAGAGGAGCTACTGTTCTTGTCAGATTCCTAAGCAGAGTTGAACTAGATATGGCCCGTGTGTGTAGGAAGCACATTTCTTTTGTTCTGAGCATGCTCACTGTTCGGAACCCATAGGAAACACAGTAGAGTAGAAGAGTGGTCTTTTCTCAAAAGCAGAGTGTGTTTCTTGTAATGCAAGCTAGCGTTTGTTTACCAACCTAAATGGGAGTTGAATCACAGAAAACAACTCTGGTCCTACGAGCAAGAATTGTTTTCTGGTAAGAAGAGTCACTATTGTGCTCCCATTGTCATACACAGGGCAAATAGCAGTGTCGTCTGTTCCCAGCATGTACAGTGTATTGGACTGAAGAGGATCTACTGTTCTTGTCAGTTTCCTAAGCAGAGTTGAACTAGATATGGCCGTGTGTGTAGGAAGCACAGTTCTTTTGTTCTGAGAGAGCTCACTGTTGTGGCCCAATAGGAAAAACAGTATAGTAGAAGAGTGCGCTTTTCTCAAAAGCAGATTGTGTTTCTTGTAAGGCGAGCTAGTGTTTGTTTCCCAGTCCTAAATGGAGTTGAATCTCATGCAGTTTCTGGTCCTACGAGCAAGAGTTGTTTTCTAGTAAGAAGAGTCACTTTTGCGCTCCCATTGTCATAAACATGGCAAATAGCACTGGGGTCTGTTCCCAGCATGTACAGTGTATTGCACTGAAGAGGAGCTACTGTTCTTGTCAGTTTCCTAAGCAGAGTTGAACTAGATATAGCCCGTGTGTGTAGGAAGCACAGTTCTTTTATTCTAAGCTAGCTCACTGTTCAGACCCCATTGGCAACTCAGTAGAGTAGAAGAGTGCTCTCTTCTCAAAAGCAGAGTGTGTTTCTTGTAAGGTGAGCTAGTGTTTGTTTCCCAGTCCAAAATGGAGTTGAATCACATGCAGTTTCTGGTCCTATGAGCAAGAGTTGTTTTCTGTTAATAAGAGTCACTATTGTGCTCCCATTGTCATACACAGGGCAAATAGCACTGGCGTCTGTTCCCAGCAAGTACAGTGTATTGGACTGAAGAGGAGCTACTGTTCTTGTCAGTTTCCTAAGCAGAGTTGAACTAGATATGCCCCGTGTTTGCAGGAAGCACAGTTCTTTTGTTCTGAACAAGCTCACTGTCCTGGCCCTTTAGGAAACACAGTAGAGTAGAAGAGTGCTCTTTTCTCAAAAGCAGAGTGTGTTTCTTGTAAGGGAAGCTAGCGTTTGTTTCCCAGTCTTAAATGGAGTTGAATCACATGCAGTTTCTCTTCCTACGAGCAAGAGTTGTTTTCTGGTAAGAAGAGTCACTCTTGCGCTCCCATTGCCATACACAGTGCAAATAGCACTGGCGTCTGTTCCCAGCATGTACAGTGTATTGCACAGAAGAGGATCTACTGTTCTTGTCAGTTTCCTCAGCAGAGTTGAACTAGATATAGCCCATGTGTAGGAAGCACAGTTCTTTTGTTCTGAGCAAGCTCACTGTTCTGGCCATATAGGAAACACATTAGAGTAGAAGAGTGCTCTTTTATCAAAGCAGAGTGTGTTTTTTGTAAGACGAGCTAAAGTTTGTTTCCCAGTCCTAAATGGAGTTGAATCCCATGCAGTTTCTGGTCCTACGAGCAAGAGACGTTTTCTGGTAAGAAGAGTCACTAGTGCGCTCCCATTGTCATACACAGGGCATATAGCACTGGCATCTGTTCCCAGCATGTACAGTGTATTGGACTTAAGAGGATCTACTGTTCTTGTCAGTTTCCTAAGCAGAATTGATCAAGATATGGCCCGTGTGTTTAGGAAGCACAGTTCTTTTTTTTGAGCAAGCTCACTGTTCTGGCTCTATAGGAAACACAGTAGAGTAGAAGAGTGCTCTTTTCTCAAAAGCAGAGTGTGTTTCTTTTTTTTTTTTTTTTTTTTTGGTTTTTTTTTTGGTTTTTCGAGACAGGGTTTCTCTGTGTAGTTTTGCGCCTTTCCTGGAACTCACTTGGTAGCCCAGGCTGGCCTCGAACTTACAGAGATCCGCCTGGCTCTGCCTCCCGAGTGCTGGGATTAAAGGCGTGCGCCACCACCGCCCGGCGAGTGTGTTTCTTGTAAGGCGAGCTAGCATTTGTTTCCCAGTCCTAAATGTAGTTGAATCCCATGCAGTATTTCGTCCTATGAGCAAGAGTTGTTTTCTGGTAAGAAGAGTCACTATTGTGTTCCCATTGCCATACACAGTGCAAATAGCACTCGCGTCTGGTCCCAGCAAGTACAGTGTATTGGAATGAAGAGGAGCTACTGTTCTTGTCAGTTTCCTAAGCAGAGTTGAACTAGATATGGCCCGTGTGTGTAAGAAGCACAGTTATTTTGTTCTGAGCAAGCTCACTGTTCGGAACCCATAGGAAACACATTAGAGTAGAAGAGTGCTCTTTTCTAAAAAGAAGAGTTTGTTTCTTGTAAGGCGAGCTAGCGTTTGTTTCCCAGTCATACATGGAGTTGAATCACATGCAGTTTCTGGTCCTACGAGCAAGAGTTGTTTTCTGGTAAGAAGAGTCACTATTGTGCTCCCATTGTCATACAAAGGGCAAATAGCACTGTCGTCTGTTCCCAGCATGTACAGTGTATTGGAATGAAGAGGATCTACTGTTCTTGTTAGTTTCCTAAGCAGAATTGAACTAGATATGGCCTTGTGTGTAGGAAGCACAGTTCTTTTGTTCTGAGCAAGCTCACTGTTCTGGCCCTATAGGAAACACAGTAGAGTAGAAGAGTGCTCTTTTCTCAAAAGCACAGTGTGTGTTTGTAAGGCGAGCTAGCGTTTGTTTTCCAGTCCTAAACGGAGTTGAATCACATGCAGTTGTTGGTCCCACGAGCAAGAGTTGTTTTCTGGTAAGGAAAGTCACTATTGTGCTCCCATTGCCATGCACAGTGCAAAGAGCACTCGCGTCTGATCCCAGTAAGTACAGTGTATTGTACTGAAGAGGAGCTACTGTTCTTGTCAGTTTCCTAAGCAGAGTTGAACTAGATATGGCCTGTGTGTGTAGGAAGCACAGTTCTTTTGTTCTGAGCAAGCTCAATGTTCGGACCCCATAGGAAACATGGTAGAGTAGAAGAGTGCTCTTTTCTCAAAAGCAGAGTGTGTTTCTTTTAAGGTGCGCTAGCGTTTGTTTCCCAGTCGTAAAAGTAGTTGAATCGCATGCAGTTTTTCGTCCTATGAGCAAGAGTTGTTTTCTGGTAAGAAGAGTCACTATTGTGCTCCCATTGCCATACACACTGCAAATAGCACTCGCGTCTGTTCCCAGCAAGTAATGTGTATTGGACTGAAGAGGAGCTACTGTTCTTGTCAGATTCCTAAGCAGAGTTGAACTAGATATGGCCCGTGTGTGTAGGAAGCACATTTCTTTTGTTCTGAGCATGCTCACTGTTCGGAACCCATAGGAAACACAGTAGAGTAGAAGAGTGGTCTTTTCTCAAAAGCAGAGTGTGTTTCTTGTAATGCAAGCTAGCGTTTGTTTACCAACCTAAATGGGAGTTGAATCACAGAAAACAACTCTGGTCCTACGAGCAAGAATTGTTTTCTGGTAAGAAGAGTCACTATTGTGCTCCCATTGTCATACACAGGGCAAATAGCAGTGTCGTCTGTTCCCAGCATGTACAGTGTATTGGACTGAAGAGGATCTACTGTTCTTGTCAGTTTCCTAAGCAGAGTTGAACTAGATATGGCCGTGTGTGTAGGAAGCACAGTTCTTTTGTTCTGAGAGAGCTCACTGTTGTGGCCCAATAGGAAAAACAGTATAGTAGAAGAGTGCGCTTTTCTCAAAAGCAGATTGTGTTTCTTGTAAGGCGAGCTAGTGTTTGTTTCCCAGTCCTAAATGGAGTTGAATCTCATGCAGTTTCTGGTCCTACGAGCAAGAGTTGTTTTCTAGTAAGAAGAGTCACTTTTGCGCTCCCATTGTCATAAACATGGCAAATAGCACTGGGGTCTGTTCCCAGCATGTACAGTGTATTGCACTGAAGAGGAGCTACTGTTCTTGTCAGTTTCCTAAGCAGAGTTGAACTAGATATAGCCCGTGTGTGTAGGAAGCACAGTTCTTTTATTCTAAGCTAGCTCACTGTTCAGACCCCATTGGCAACTCAGTAGAGTAGAAGAGTGCTCTCTTCTCAAAAGCAGAGTGTGTTTCTTGTAAGGTGAGCTAGTGTTTGTTTCCCAGTCCAAAATGGAGTTGAATCACATGCAGTTTCTGGTCCTATGAGCAAGAGTTGTTTTCTGTTAATAAGAGTCACTATTGTGCTCCCATTGTCATACACAGGGCAAATAGCACTGGCGTCTGTTCCCAGCAAGTACAGTGTATTGGACTGAAGAGGAGCTACTGTTCTTGTCAGTTTCCTAAGCAGAGTTGAACTAGATATGCCCCGTGTTTGCAGGAAGCACAGTTCTTTTGTTCTGAACAAGCTCACTGTCCTGGCCCT